>NC_134558.1:22074264-22142095 GCF_025594145.1 Primulina tabacum | reverse complement strand
TCTTTTTTTTTTATTTTCTTTGGCCTCTTTTTCTTGTTCTTTTCTCTCTTCTTTCTTTTCTATGGCCATCTCACTCTTTTGTTCTCTCTTTCTTTCGGCCATTTTAATTCTATTTCGCACAATTCAAGGAATTTCAATTGATTCTCAAGAACAACAATTGGATTTAATTGAACAAATGAAGTATTTCGTTGCTCAACGAATTTATGTATAATAACTTTTTCTTGCCTACTCTCCTCTCCCATGGTAGACAAAATAGAAACTTCTTCACCACTCAATGATTCACTGTCCACAAGGTTTTGTTTAACAGTACTCGTATCATCAACCAGTGAAGTACCATCATCTATCAATTCACCTTCCACCACATACTGCTCAACACTCGTGTCAAGAACCAGCGTAGTATTATCATCCTCAATCTCCCCAACCTCAACTTCATATTCAGGTTCAACAGATGATTCTACTATGGCCACCTTATCACGTGGACATTGATTGATATCATGACCAATTTCTAAACACCAACAACATATAATATCACAAGTACTAGAATTTGAGTTTTTACTTGTACCTTGATATTCATATTTGCTAGCTTCAACTCTCGACTCATTCTTTGGCCTAGCAATGAGTTTCTCTTCCAAGCTTGTCCTCCACGTGGATATCAACGACTCCCCATGCAAACCACGTTCACTTCTTATGCCAAATCCTCTATCTTCCTCATATCGCATATCGTCATCCCTATCCAAATGCGACGCTCTATCCCCCCCAAATCTACTACCTCATCTATTCCCATCAACATGCCTATCATACATCTCCTCTTCTTCACACCTCCTATATTTTTTTCGTAGAGGCTTAAACTTCTTCTCCCACATTTTATCCAACCCTCCTAACATTGATTGAAATTGACGATCGTCAATCATTATACCTGCAAGAAAAGGTTAGTATAAAACAATAAAAGATAAGTTTCCTCACCACGAATCCTCACTGGTCACTCCAATGAAAATTCACTCGACTCTCCTTTTTTTTTTTCTCTTTTTTCTCACTACAAAATACTCATCGGTCACTCCAAAGAAATAACGCTCGCACTCAAGTGTTTTCACTCAAATTTGATAGTTCTTTCTAAGATGTGCTCAAGCTTTGTACTTGTATATCAAACCAATCAGACTCAACTCGTGGACACTCGCAACTGTCTCACTTAGAATGTGCAAAGCCAAGAAATTTGATATTTTTTTTATTGTACTCGAAAATATATGGTGCACTCGAAAATTCCAAGGAACAAACACAAAATTTTCGAAAATTCACAGATCCACAAAAACTAAGAACGATAGGATAACGCAGATCTGAAAACAGTAACGAAAGGATAACACAGATCTGAAAACAGAACAAAGGATAACACGGATCTGAAAACAGAAACGAAAGGATAACACTGATCTGAAAACACAACGAAATTTTATAAAGATCTCAAACAAGTAACGATTTTGTGATATTCACCTCTAAGCGATTATAACTTAGCAACAAATATCAACGATAAAACAATTGAATTTCAAACGAACCTTCAAAGAACTTGTTTTGACAATCCGTGCGAAGAACAATCGACAAACGCCACAAATATGCAATCTTTGATAAGTTTGATTTTGATAAACACAAAGCACAAGCTTTGCAAATTGAGAGAAAACTCAAGAACTTTTATCTATCATTCATCATTATTCGTTCATGGTCTGATACACTGAATATATATTCAATAAAGTATGAAAAAGTAGTGTAAAAAAGGTTAATTATGATAACAAGCAAATTTGACACGGAAGTTGACAAAAGACCGCGGGTGCGCTGCAGACTGGACCACGGGTGCGGTGCCGCTTCGGCGAAGTTCGGATGCAAAGGACCGTGGGTGCGGTCCTTTTAGGAGTGCGGGTGCGCTCGCATTCTGACCGTTTGGTGCGGTATAGCTTCGGCAATAGTCTCTTAAATTTGATTATTATGGACCGCGGGTGCAGTCCCTGAACTGGCGTCGGTGCGCTGTACCTTCGGCAATTGCACTTGAATAACATTCCAAAAACCTCCAATATTATTCCCATGATTCTCAACCTCCTCTAATTTAGACATCCAACTTGTAGGACTTCCTTGATAGCTCATCATGAGTCCTTGAAGTGCTTCTTTAAACTTCTTGCTTCGTCCCCTCGTTATAGGTCCTTCGGTATATTCTTTGTTGAACTCCACCACTTGCTTGAATATGCTTGATTCATCATCTTTAATCACAATCAAGCTTGAAAGTCCGCGGCAACAACGCATCTTAAATCTCCTTTCAACCATAAGCACGTAACACCCGGTCAGATTCGTATCAATGAGAGGGTGATATCCTATGCGTCCAGACAGCTGAAGGTTCATGAGAAGAATGATCCGACTCATGACCTCGAGCTAGTAGCAGTAGTATTCGCCCTGAAAATTTGGAGACACTATCTGTATGGAGTGAAGTGCAATATTATATAGATCACAAGAATTTGAAGTACTTCTTCACACAGAAAGAGCTGAATATGAGACAGAGGAGGCAGTTAGAGCTGGTGAAGGACTATGACTACGACATTAGCTACTATCCGGGTAAGGCTAATGTGGTATCCAATGCACTGAGTAGGAAGACTATAGTGATTGCACGGTTGTCAGCACAGAGACCTTTGAAGGCATAGATTCAGATATTTGATCTTGTAGTTTATGCTAGGGGCGATGCTCCTAATCTTTCCACCTTGACATTACCGTCAACGCTGAGAGATCGTATCCAAGCAGGACTATCATTTGATGAGCAGTTACAGAAGTGGAGGCAGAGGGATGAGTCCAAGGATCTGAGATTTTACATGTTGAGGATGGGAGTATGAAAGGGTTATTGAATGAAATTTCCTTCAAACCTGTCAGTGCGAAATCAAGCTTCAGAGTAAACAGAGTCAAAGAGTCTGATATCGCAACCGACTGTGGGTTCCTAGCGGTGATTCGCTGAGAGAATACATTATGAAGAAAGCCCACAGTACTTCGTACTCTATTCACCCAAGGAGTATGAAGATGTACAAGGATCTGCAAACCTTGTATTGGTGGGCGGGCATGAAGCGAGATATTTTACGCTTTATGTCTGAGTGCTTGACATGTCAGCAGGTTAAGGCAGAGCATCAGAGACCTACAGGAAAGCTGAGACCGCTCCCTATTCTCGAGTGGAAATGGGAGAACATCACTATGTATTTCCATCCTCATACCGACAGTCAGTCTGAGAGAGTGATTTAGATCGTAGAAGCCTACTCAGGGCTTGCATGATCGACTTCCAGGTCGGTTGGGAGAAACTACCTCTCGTGGAGTTCACATACAACAACAGTTTTCAAGCATCTATTGGTATGACCCCATACGAGGCACTTTACGGGAGAAAGTGTAGATCACATGTCTATTGGGATGAGGTAGGTCAAAGAGCAGAGTTGAGTCTAGATATCTTAGACAGACTGTAGAGTTGGTAGTTAAGATCCGGGATAGGATGAAAACTGCTCATAGCCAACATAAGAATTAGGCAGATAAGAGGCGTAGAGATCTAGAGTTTGCAGTGGATGACCAAGTCTTTGTAAAAATTGCACCTATGAAGGGTGTAATGAGATTTGGTAAGAAAGGCAAACTTAGTCCTAGATTCATAGGAGCATTCGAGATCCTCGAGAGAATTGGGACACTAGCATACAAATTTGGGTTGCCGCCGAATCTGACAGGAGTTCATAACGTGTTCCACGTCTCAATGCTGCAAAAGTACATGTCGAACCCTTTGAATGTTCTGAATTATGAGCTTCTACAGTTGACGCTGAACTAGTCTTTCAAAGTAAGACCTACCAAGATTTTTGACAGACAGGAGAGGAGACTCCAGAACAAGGTGATCTAAATGGTCAAAGTCAAGTATCTGAATCATTCCGAGGAGGGGGATACTTGGAAACCGAGACTGGGATGAGGAGTTGATACCCAAAATTATTCGGTACGTTTTAATTTCGAGGACGAAATTCAATTTTAGGGGGTAGAATTTTAAGGTCTAGAAATTCGAACGACGTAACCTGACTGCATGCAAATCTAGAGTTTTGTTAAAGTGCTTATTTAATGATTTTTGAATGCATGTTTATGACATGAATATGTACTTTTATTTCATGAATTACTAGATTGCATGTTATAGGGCTTTTGGCAGTATTTCACGCTCGAACGAGGAACGAAGACCGGTGACATTTAAGGAAAAACATTTTTATTAAATAATTATTTTTAATTATTTAATATATGATGTAATTATTGGGATTTTTTGAAAATGGGCTTTTAAAGGTATTTTGACTCATCGAGTAATATTTTGAACCGATATGCAATTTTTAGAAAAATGGAGGACTTTTTGAGGGTTCGGGTAATATTTTCAAAAACGTAACTAAACAAAATATTTTACGAGTGTGTTATTGGGCTTAATGGGCCTAAACTCCTACTTATCCACATTAATTTTAATTATGGCTCATTATGCATTTATATTACAACAAACCCTACCTCCCAAAACCCTAATCACTCACTCTCACACATTCGGCCGTCCCACCCTCTCACGTTGAGCAGCTCTCAAAAATTCCAGCTGTTAGAGTAGGTGCCCGTCGAGCCAAGTGTTGGCCGAGGGTTCATGATTAAACTCTATGTATAAACAGTCTTTATTTTAATAATATTTTAATTTATCGTTTTGGCACTTCTTTATCTGTATACCCATGCTAGTTGCATAGATAAATCCCTTGAATATACAAATAGTAGAAAGAATATGAGATGCTCATATGATGAGTATCATGAAACTCATATTTGTAATACTGTATATTCTAAACGGTTCCTAGTCGATTCAGCCGCCACTAAGAAGGATATAGGCCGCTAGAGTTCGAGACTAGTATCTGCGATGTGAGTACCATGTTTCATTGGTAGGGGACATTGCGATGTCCGAGCATGCAGATAGGTGCTCCTGGTAGAGTGCACTGAACAACCCTCCATAAAGGACTTTCCAAGTGGTTCTCACTTATCGAGTGGAAAAGTCCTAGTTTATGGTTGAACACCATTAGTCCTTATGACCCGGGACAACATTGAGACTCTATGTGCTAGAATTACACTTTGACTTGTTTACCGACTCTCATGGGGTCATCAGATGGCAAGGTTGGGTGTTCTGTCGAAACATATAGGAGTCGATGCATTGTAGTCGGGGATTCACCGCTTACCTTTGGGTATGGATATCCTATGTATTCTCATGTGTATGTAGGTTGAAATCTCTGATCAGAGTATGGTGGTAATTATGAAAGAGGTTTCATAGATTACACCATCGATGCAACTACGACATGACACATAGTATCGATTCATTGACAACTCTCGATAAACCAATGGTTGTCGAATCGGTCGGGATATATGAGTTGAAGGGATCGTACTGTACGCTAACCATAATCGAATGGTTCTTGCAGGCACTATCATTTGATACCTAGGGAATCATGTAAGCGATGCTGCTAGGCGTTTAACATGATTGGTTGGGTACTATCAGACTTGAGTTCTGACGTTCTTGTTATCAAGGAGTTGATAAGTAAGAATGGAGCAATTGGGGTATGCTTATATAAGGACATGTTTAGTCCGAATCACATGGAGATGTGAACCCACGGCTAGTTGTATCAATGAACCATTGAGGGCCACACAAGTACTAGCTTTCTAGATCCCGTTGAGAAGTAAAAATAGTTCAATGTGTTGAACGGCTTATAAATGAATTTATAAGCGTTGAGAAAAATTAGAAGTATGACTTCTATGAGAGAAATGTAACTTTTAATTTATGAATGTGTTCGTAAATTAAAAGTAGGCCAAGTGAATAATGTACTTGAAAATTGTGATTTTCATAAACATTATTATGGACTAAATTAAATTAATTCAAGTGTTGAATTAATTAAGCACTAGTGGGCCTAGTAGAGTCCAAATAATTAAATTAATTCAAGTGTTGAATTAATAAAATTGGGCCTTGTAGAGCCCAATTGGAAATAATTATTTAACTAGTGGGATTGAGTAAAATCAAGTAAAGTCTAATTGGGCTCAAATATGTTTGAGACCATTTAAATAGTCCATGGGCCTTGTAATAGTTACAAGCCCAAGTCACATTGCATGCTTGGGAGGTGAAGAGTTGGAGAATACTTTTGATTAAAAAAATTGGCATGGCATGCAACTTTTTGCAACACCTTGCCATTCTACAACACCTTGGCCGAAAATTCAAGGAGCAATTCTCTCAAAATTTTTCTCTCATTGTGTTCTTCAATTGTTGAAGTAAAATACACACTTCTCTTTGAAAAATCTTCTTATTTTTCTAGTGCAAAATAAGAAGGGTTCTAGCTTGCAAGTGGTGGGCTTGATTTTGAAGGAAATGAGGAAGCTTGTAGATCAACTCATCCATTCAAGAGCTAAAGTGTTTACACTTTAGTTGGAGCCATCATCAACCTCAAGAGGTTGATAGGTAATGATTTTCTCAACACCTTATGTATGACATTTTGGTGTTTATTGTATTTGCTATACACAATATCATGGTGGCCGAAATTTCCTCATTAAAATTCGATTTTAAACTTCCGTTACGCTTTCGGTCACCGTAACCGATCCCCTTTCAAGTGGTATCCGAGCTATGGTTACGATTTTGTGTAGCATTTACAAGATATTTTATTGAGATTGATTTATAACCGCATGAGAATGAAATTTGCAACAAAAATCAAGGCATAACAAAGGGGTATTTCGGGCAGCATGTTGCTGCCCGTGTCGGGCAGCTCGGGTTGCCCGAGGGGCTGCCCGTTTCGGGCAGCAAGGGCAGCCCGAGAGGCTGCCCGAACCCCTCTATCGAAAATAAAAAAAAAAAATTTTTGTTGCCGGAATCCTGCGACGGAGCTCCGGCGATGGCGATGACGACTAGGGTTTCCAAAAGTGTTTTGGATAATCAAAGTGTCATGGGCCTTGATGTTGTTGGGCCATTAGATGGTTAACATATTTGTGAATTTTAAATGGGCCAAAATGTTTTTGGTGAAAAATGAGTTTTTGGGCCCTTCAATTTAAAATTACAAAAGTTGCAAATATTTTCTCATTAAATAAATATTTTAAGTTGGACTTTAAATATTTATAGTAAATGGTGATTTACAAGAAATTCGGTTATAAATAAATTAATTTGAAAGTAGACAAAGGTGTTTATATACTTTGTTAATTTAGTTTATAATCGTGGCGGTTAGTGATTGGATCAAGATATATAATATTGGATCAATTAATTATTGTGATAATTAATTGATGGTGTATGATATGTGATATTATGCATGAAAGATGATCAAAAGTCCAAGCCCAATTTGCTAGGTGTATGCTAGGATATTTTGTGTTGAATGATTGTAATAATTATCAATTTATAAAGTGGGCTTGGTTTATGGCCCATTCCCACCCCCATGAGATGTATCCCTATTTGCCATGGATATTTATTTGTAAATATTAGTATAGTGGATGATCAAGATTGGAAGATGGTGGCCATGATGATTATGAAGATCGAAGACATGTAAATATTGGAAGCTAATGTAATAGTTGCATTTGCATCCCTTGCATTACCCTAGGATTGGACCTAGGTCCGTGTTTAGCTCACACGGGCCATTAGTATTGGGGCGATTGATCATCCTTGTTTTGTTTACTGTTTATAATATATGCATGATATGTTATAAATAATGAGTATGTGCGTTATTATTATGATAATAACAAAGTTGCATGAATCCGGCAAACATACGATCAAACATGGCAAGCTTTTAAATAAAATTAATGATGAGACCTTTCAAAATTAAAAACCCTCATTTTGAATAAGATTCAAAATTAATATCAAGCCCGAAAAGGGGAATTATAAATTTGTTTATAATTTCCATCTCTTCCATCGACAATGGGTGCATGATGAACGCTACCCGTACTCGGGGCTCGGCTCATATTATTGGGGGGGCCCTTGGTGCCGGAAAGCTGTGACATCCATTGACATGGTGATGTGAACTACGTGGAACTCCCATGATTTTGGCTCATATTATTGAGGGAACTCATGGCGACCGTCCATTAAGGTTCAACATCGATGAGTAAGGCTTGACACGTGAAGATGAACGACGTCATATTATTGGGTCCTAATCAAACGTGGGACAAAAGTTTACGTAGAGGGTTGCATTGTGATGCAATTGGAAACTACCTTTTAGGAATTATGATTGGCTGATATTATTCGGGATCATGATTCGCTAATTGGACCTTACGTACCTACTGAGGAAAGGAGTTTCCCGTTTTCACTAGAGGGTAGTGAAAGATGTCAAAACAGTGGGAGCAAATATTTATGAAGTAAAAGTCCAAACTTCATATCTTACTAAATATTTTAAAATAGTCATCAACATTTATCTGTTTTTACTTTTCAGTACAAATTGACAATGTCTTCGATTCGCAATCCGATATTCGTAATACTCGACAAACACATATTAATTGGACCTAATTACCTCACTCGGCTAAGAAACCTGAAAATCGTCTTGAATTCGGAAAGGGTAGCATATACACTGACTGAGTCGCCCCCTGTTGAGGCTCCGACTGACTGCACTCCTGAGGAATTGCAGGCTTACAAGGAATGGTGTGACCATGACTTGATAGCCAGGTGTTATATGCTGACTTCTATGAATGATGAGCTGCAGAGGCGTTTTGAGGATGCAAAGAGTGCTGCTGACATTCATTTGCATCTCAAGGAGCTCTTTGGTGAGCAAACACGGCCTCTTAGGCATGCTACCGTCAAGGAGCTGATCACTTTGCGCATGCGAGATGGGGCCTCGGTCCATGAGCATGGCCTGAAGTTGATTGGGCTCGTGGACAAGTTCGTTGGCATGGATCTGATCTTGCCTTCGGAGTTGACCACCGATGTGTTGCTGTTATCATTGCCTAGCTCATTTGATCCTTTTGTGGTGAACTTCAACATGAACAAGATGGAGCCGACCCTTGAGGAGTTGGTGAATATGCTTGTTACGTTTGAATCAACCATCAAGAAAGAGAAGTTGGTTCTTTATGTGGGTTCTTCATCTGGTACGAAGATTGATCCACATGGGAAGGGAAAGAAGCGTTCTTTCCAACGTCTCAAGAAGAACGTGCCCTTGTTGAGGCAATCTCCGAATCCCGTTGTGGCAGCCACACCAGTTAAGGCTGACAAGACTAGTGATGTTTGTCATCACTGCAAGAAGCCTGGACATTGGAGGCGAAATTGCAAGGAATATCTGGCCCAGAAGAGTTCTGGAAACGGTATGTTCTATATCGAAGTAAACATTTCAATTAACTCTACTTCTTGGGTATTGGATACCGGATGTGGCTCACATCTCTGTAATGATTTGCAGGCGATGGGAAGAAGTAGGAAGCTTAAGGAAGGTGTGACCTTCTAGAGGATGGGCAATGGAGCAAGAGTTGCTGCCAAAGCTATTGGAGATGTTTATTTGCTTATGAACAATGATTTTAAGTTAATTTTAAGAGATGTTTTGTTTGTACCGGATTTGGTGAAAAACATTGTTTCCATTTCTATGTTGATAAAGATGGATATTCTTGTTTATTTAGCAAAGGTGTTTGCAACATTTACAAGAATGAATGTTTGATTGGTACTAGAGAACTTGAAAACGATCTCTATAACTTAAAATTGAAAGATATTCCACTAAATGTCCATTTAAAGGCAGACACCATATGAGATATGGATGGGTAAGCTTCCCAAATATTCTTGTCTTAGAATATGGGGAGCCCTGCTTATGTGAAGCAGGTAGTGGGAGATAAATTGGATAGTCGATCCATTTTATGCTACTTTGTGGGATATCCAAGGAATTTGGTTGGATATCATTTCTATCATCCCCAAGAAACAAAGGTGTTTGTTTCTAGGAATGCAACCTTTTTGGAAAGGGAATTTCTATTAGATAGAAAAGGCGAGATGATAGAACTCGAAGAAGTTCGAGAGACACCCACAGTTGTAGAACCCACACCCGAGGAGCCAAGAGAGGAGATACAAGCTCCTAGAAGATCCGAGAGAGTCTCGAGACCACCTATGAGGTATGGTCTGCTTCTTGAAGAGGGCCATGATGAGCCTATCCATGGATCTGATCCGAGGACCTTCAAGGAAGCGTTATATGATGCCGATTCATCCAAATGGCTTGAAGCGATGGAATCTGAGATGAATTCCATGCATTCGAACCAAGTGTGGAATCTCGTGGATCCACCTGAGGGAATTGTTTCCATAGGGTGTAAATGGATTTACAAGAGGAAACTTGGGGCGGATGGGAAGGTATTGACCTTCAAGGCACGATTGGTGGCAATAGGATATACTCAAAGACAAGGAGTTGACTTTGAGGAAACCTTTTCTCCAGTTGCAATGTTCAAGTACATAAGGATATTGCTAGCCATAGCTGCATGATATGACTATGAGATATGGCAGATGGATGTCAAGACAGCCTTTCTTAATGGGGATATTAAGGAAGAGATTTACATGTCTCAACCCGAAGGGTTTACATCTATCGGAAGTGAGCATATGTTATGCAAACTTCAAAGATCTATTTATGGTCTAAAGCAGGCATCTAGGAGTTGGAACCTCAGATTCGACAGTACAATCAAAGAGTTTGGTTTTGCTAAGAATCCTGAGGAACCCTGTGTGTATAAGAAGGTCAGTGGGAGTGTTGTGACATTCCTGATGTTTTATGTTGATGACATTCTAATCATTGGGAATGATGTAGGAATGTTGCAATCAACTAAAATATGGTTAGCAAGTAAGTTCTCGATACAGGACTTGGGTGAAGCATCTTTTGTATTGGGAATACAGATCTATAGAGATAGATCAAAAAGGATTGCTTGGTCTCACCCAGTCCACATACATTGATACCATCGTGAAGCGGTTCTTGATGGATGAGTCCAAGATAGGACATCTACCAATGTGTCATGGCGTGTCCCTATCCAAATCTATGTCTCCCAAGACTGATGCAAAGATAGCGGCGATGACAAGCATTCCTTATGCATCTGCGATTGGTAGCATCATGTATGGGATGATATCTACACGTCTTGACGTGGCTTTCGCACTAAGTGTAGTGAGTAGATATCAATCGAACCCTGGTCTTCTACACTGGAAAGCTGTGAAAGACATCCTCAAGTAGTTGAGAAGGACCAATAAATTGTTCTTGGTCTATGGGGTGGAGAACTGAAATTGGAAAGCTATATCGACTCTAGCTTCCAAAGCGATATCGATGATTCGAAGTCAACCTCTGGATTCATTGTGGGGACCCGGGCTCTAACTCAATTCTTTTTTTTTTTTGGGATTAATTGGATCTTTATTTAAAATGTGGGTCAAATTTTCGTTTTTTAACATTAATTCAAATGTAAACAATAAACATAATATCTTTCTTTATTTAATTACAACACATATAATATACATGTCATGTCTTATTCATATTCTACAAACCAGTAATTAAATACAGTCCATATCAAAAGTACAACTACTAGTTCATCTGCTGCGCCCGTGATCACCACGCTATGTCCATCTCTCATCTCTGTCGTGACCCTGATCCTGCCCCACCTGTTGTTATGCACACATACAGACATAACAACAGCCGGAAACTCCGGTGAGAACAAATCCCAGTATAAAACATGTATACATGCTGATACGAAATCATAAATCATACATGAAAGCAATAACAATGGCTCCATAGTCTATGAAACCGATCTATCTAAACATGCAATTCAAATCAAATCATGTCTTGACTCGAATCGACTCTACTCTAGGGATCCCGGTGTGAATAAGACGTCACTGTCTGTCACCTACCCTCCCAATCGGGGTAACTGTACGTCTTATTCCTAGACTTCGGTCAAGTCTGTATCGAATGTCTGCAATCGGAGTGAATCTGATCCGAAGTGTCGATACCACCGAACATCTAGTTTGGCAAGTCTGCCAATGACTCTCCTATCTCAAAGGCTTGAGTATAAATCTATAAACAAGACATTATCATATCAAGAGATTTGAATATAAATCTATAAACAAATCGAATTCATATCACAAGATAAACAACAATTCTAGTATGTGATTTGGTTGGGAAACTCAAATTGAATCTCATTTGAGTTGTCTCTTCCCCAAACAAAACATGCATTATACCTTTCGTAGAACAATCGGTCGTAGTCGAAGTCTCGATGTCGAATCTGTCAATATCAATCTGAAATGACACATTCAAGATGCATTCTATTAATTTCTAACTCAATTCAATACACATACGGATCAATATTCAATCTCGGTACATTTCCACGGCATAACAGCGTAATCTTGCGATACCGGTCATCTCAAACATCAATAATCATAACAATAACTCATAATCATCACTAATATGTTCCTTAACCTCAAAAACTGTATAATCTCATTCATATATGTGCTGAAAATGGCAACAATAGCATACAATGTCCGCTCTTCGATCCGGTTACGAATATACGGTCACTAACTTCACAGGAACACATAATCTAGTGTAATTCACAATTTCCCCCAACATCAATATTTCAAATCATGCAGGAAATGAATGAAACTTACATCCCCTTAAAGCCTTTGATGAGAGGAGTTCAGAACTGAAATCGGATTAACGTTTGGATGTAAAATTCTTGTACAAACTAGCTTCAAAAGTGAAAGAACCTTTTTTTTCCTAGATCCCTTCTCCCTCTCGATTCTCAGCTGTCCAGGAGAGGAAATGAAGACACATAATATATATATATATATCTTGCATGTTGAGGGGCAAGTGTCATATTTTCCAAGTAACACGCATGACCGCGGGTGCGGTAGTTCAGGAACCGCGGGTGCGATCAGGCTTCAGCGGTTCATTCAACTTTGCGTAAACGTCGACCGCGGGTGCGCTACATATAAGGCCGCGGGTGCGGTGTCATCAACGCGGGTGCGGTTACGTTTGGACCGCGGGTGCGGTGTCATTTCTGTAAATACTTTCCAACTCTCTGTCCATCAACCGCGGGTGCCCTCCTTCTTGGACCGCGGGTGCGGTGACCCTACTGTAAAAATGACTACTTTCTGCCCATGCACCGCGGGTGCGGTGCTTCTCTAAGCGCGGGTGCGGTCTCTTCCTTCAAGCAACACTTCATCTTTTCATTTTATCCACATACAATCTAGGGCATTACATTCATATTCATGCTCAATGGTGCTGCTGTCTCTTGGAAGAGTTCCAAGCAAGACAGTACAGCGGATTCCACCACTGAGGCAGAATATATTGCTGCATCAGCTGCAGCAAAGGAGACTGTTTGGATAAGGAATTTCGTCCAAGAGTTGGGCGTCATTCCTAATGAAGTTGCTCCTGTCCCGGTGTTTTGTGACAACACGGGAGCCATTGCTCAAGCAAAGGAGCCGAGGTCTCATCAGAAGTCCAAACACGTATTGAGAAAGTACCACATCCTCAGAGAGATCGTGGAAAGATGAGATGTCACGATTGACATAGTCAGCTCCGCAGATAATGTTGCTGATCCACTAACTAAGCCTTTACCTGGACCATTGTTCGAGAAGCATCGCGAATCGATGGGTTTGAAGCATATGGGTAGTTGGCTCTAGTGAAAGTGGGAGATTGTTAGAGTAGGTGTCCGTCGAGCCAAGTGTTGGCCGAGGGTTCATGATTAAACTCTATGTATAAACAGTCTTTATTTTAATAATATTTGAATTTATCGTTTTGGCACTTCTTTATCTGTATACCCATGCTAGTTGCATAGATAAAGTCCTTGAATATACAAATAGTAGAAAGAATATGAGATGCTCATATGATGAGTATCATGAAACTCATATTTGTAATACTGTATATTCTAAACGGTTCCTAGTCGATTCAGCTGCCGCTAAGAAGGATATAGGCCGCTAGAGTTCGAAACTAGTATCTGCGATGTGAGTACCATGTTTCATTGGTAGGGGACATTGTGATGTCCGAGCATGCAGATAGGTGCTCCTGGTAGAGTGCACTGAACAACCCTCCATAAAGGACTTTCCAAGTGGTTCTCACTTATCGAGTGGAAAAGTCCTAGTTTATGGTTGTACACCATTAGTCCTTAGGACCCGGGACAACATTGAGACTCTATGTGCTAGAATTACACTTTGACTTGTTTACCGACTCTCATGGGGTCATCAGGTGGCAAGGTTGGGTGTTCTGTCGAAACATATAGGAGTCGATGCATTGTAGTCGGGGATTCACCGCTTACCTACGGGTATGGATATCCTATATGTTCTCATGTGTATGTAGGTTGAAATCTCTGATCAGAATATGGTGGTAATTATGAAAGGGGTTTCATAGATTACACCATCGATGCAACTACGACATGATACATAGTATCGATTCATTGACAACTCTCGATAAACCAATGGTTGTCGAATCGGTCGGGATATATGAGTTGAAGGGACCGTACTGTACGCTAACCATAATTGAATGGTTCTTGCAGGCACTATCATTTGATACCTAGGGAATCATGTAAGCGATGTTGCTAGGCGTTTAACATGATTGGTTGGGTACTATCAGGCTTGAGTTCTGACGTTCTTGTTATCAAGGAGTTGATAAGTAAGAATGGAGCAATTGGGGTATGCTCATATAAGGACATGTTTAGTCCGAATCACATGGAGATGTGAACCCACGGCTAGTTGTATCAATGAACCATTGAGGGCCACACAAGTACTAGCTTTCTAGATCCCGTTGAGAAGTAAAAATAGTTCAATGTGTTGAACAGCTTATAAATGAGTTTATAAGCGTTGAGAAAAATTAGAAGTATGACTTCTATGAGAGAAATGTAACTTTTAATTTATTAATGTGTTCGTAAATTAAAAGTAGGCCAAGTGAATAATGTATTTGAAAATTGTGATTTTCATAGACATTATTATGGACTAAATCAAATTAATTCAAGTGTTGAATTAATTAAGCACTAGTGGGCCTAGTAGAGTCCAAATAATTAAATTAATTCAAGTGTTGAATTAATAACATTGGGCCTTGTAGAGCCCAATTGGAAATAATTATTTAACTAGTGGGGTTGAGTAAAATCAAGTAAAGTCTAATTGGGCTCAAATATGTTTGAAACCATTTAAATAGTCCATGGGCCTTGTAATAGTTACAAGCCCAAGTCACATTGCATGCTTGGGAGGTGAAGAGTTGGGGAATACTTTTGATTAAAAAAATTGGCATGGCATGCAACTTTTTGCAACACCTTTTCCCACAACCAAGACTAGTCTCTCTTTCCCCCATTCTACAACACCTTGGCCGAAAATTCAAGGAGCAATTCTCTCAAAATTTTTCTCTCATTGTGTTCTTCAATTGTTGAAGAAAAATACACAATTCTCTTTGAAAAATCTTCTTATTTTTCTAGTGCAAAATAAGAAGGGTTCTAGCTTGCAAGTGGTGGGCTTGATTTTAAAGGAAAGGAGGAAGCTTGTAGATCAACTCATCCATGCAAGAGCTAAAGTGTTTACACTTTAGTTGGAGCCATCATCAACCTCAAGAGGTTGATAGGTAACAATTTTCTCAACACCCTATATATGACATTTTGGTGTTTATTGTATTTGCTACACACAATATCATGGTGGCCAAAATTTCCTCATGAAAATTCGATTTTAAACTTCCGTTGCGCTTCCGGTCACCGTAACCGATCCCCTTTCACCAGCAGCCCCTTGCTAGGATTCATCAAGAAAAACTCATCCGAACGCTTCCCCGTCCCTCCAGTGCCCGTTCTAAGTGGTTGTGTCAAGTTTTTCGAGCGTAAATATGTAAAGAAAAGCCCGATTTCCTTCTTTTCGCATTGATCACCTCACATTATGTGTTTTGAAATGTATTTGTATGATATTATGGTTATAGTGTTACGCATCGGTTTTACTGGAATTCTACACGAAAATACGCATTTTTATTGTCACGCTTCTCACGTTTCTTGACTTATGTTGAAGGGGCTGCCATGACTCGAGGTTTATAAGTTATCTGATGGTAGATAAATAGGAATAGTTGTGCTGCTCTTGAGGTTGATGTAAGTTTGATGGAGACCCGACCGATTCCCGTGTTTGTGGCTAGGTGTTGGAGAGTTGGGGTAGTTCACGTGTATTCAAGGGCATGGGTTTAAAGGTCATGGCTAGGGCAGTGTAGGAAGGTTTGGTTGTGGTCTACGATGGGTTGGTTCGAGCCTAGTCCGGGTCGGTGAGCGTAGGATAGCTTGGCTTCGAAGTGGAAAATTGGGGTTTTTGGCCCTAGGATTCAGCGCTGCCTTTTCAGCGCCGCAGTGCTCTAGCTTTTGCTCTTGTAGCATCGCAGCGCTGATGCATGGCACCTAGGCTCTTACTAGCGCTGCAACGCTATTTAGCCAGCGCCTAGGCGCTGGTACTGCACATGAGATTATTTGATTTTGATGAGCGTGGTTCATTTTGGGTGTTGATATGTCATTGTGTTCAAGGTTGTTGACGATTTAATTTGGTCATACAGTGTTTGGTGGTTAGAAGCTTTTGAATTATGGTTTAAATTTGGTAAAATTCGGACTAAAATGGGGACTCTGTTGCGTATTTTCTTAATTGCTTGCAAGTGCACAGCGTCAAGTTGTAATAAAATGTATTTTTGTGACACCTCTGACCGGTTTTAATAAAATAACAGCGGAATTTAAATAAACATTTCTTTGAAGGGAGGAAGGGTTTAAAAATTTTTTTAACAACCACATAAATTCACTTTTTACAAACAAAAGTATATACATGATCAATCAAATGATGAAACCAAAATACAAAATATCATTTGTATGATCATGTCCAAAGAGCTATCAAAATATCTTTTTCCTTCCATCTTTGGTATGCATATGACTCCGGCCCACAATCAACGTCCCGGCCCGTCGCTCTTATCTGCATCACATGAAATAACTGAAATGAGTATAAAACTCAGCAAGTGGAACTCTTACATAACAATGGATACATAGCATACTCTGTAAAACATGACTTTGAAAACATTAAATACCATCAACTCTGAAACATGAATATTCTCAAACATGAATATCATAGCAATAATAGCAATAACGATGGTATTTCTCTTTACTCTGGTTGAATTTATATCTATATAGTATCTCTATCTCTGCACCTATATCCCATCGATATAAATCGACAACTCTGAGGGATATAAGCCTATGGTCGTTGATCAACTAATTGCATGCAATCTCTGTCTATGTATCTATCAATCCATAAAACATTTGAACTCTCTCTTGGGCATTTTATCAAACACTTTGCATACTCTTTCTCTTGTATTCCCTTTTTCACAATTGAGACATAAAATGCCTCCTATATATATAACAAGTGTATCAATACATAATCATGAATCAAATGAAGGGAATAGCACATTAAAACCATTGAAATACCATACATATATTATCATGTGAGCACAAGAATGAAATTACACTTACTACCAACAAGAACACCTTCAATCTAAACCCTTGGTTGAATTCCTTGAACAATAAACCATATATAATACATCAATATCTCAATAATAAAAAACCCATATCAATTAATCCATAAACCAACACCATCAACAAACCCATATCATCTCCAACACCAAAAACTAAGAATAAACTATACCAAAAGCTTACCTTAGCTTCCTTGAACCCAATTAAACCTTGATCTCTCAACAAATAACCAACAAAAAGCTTGGATTAAAGAAAGGAATTGAAGGAAATGAAGAAACCCTAGCCTCCAAGGAGAGAAAAATCGAGAATGAGGGGAAGGAAATGAGAGAAAAGTGAAGTCTCCACCTATTTTATACCTTAAAACACCGAAAACACTACTTTACTGTTCACAGACCGCGGGTGCGCTAGCCCAAGCACCGCGGGTGTGCTATTCCTTCGGAAACTCATCCAAAAATTGTAAACAGTAGACCGCGGGTGCGGTCATCTTTTAGAGCGCGGGTGCGCTCTCCACTCTGCGCACAGCTTCTCTAAAGATCGCCTCCGAAACGCCTCATCACGTCATAATTTGGAAAAATGGTAAACTACAAAGTTATAGCTCTATGTCTTTTCTTGAACCTCTCAAAATATCAGATCATTTAGAGGTCTGAGTAAAAAGTTATGCTAAATCTCCTAACATGTGTCACTGGAGGAACGTCGAAACACACGACACATTTCGGGGCACTTTTGGCTTACCTTCCACAATGATTTGAACAAAACTCAAAATAAGAAAGTTACACCTCTATGTCTTATCTAACCACTCCAATTGGCCTCATACCAATTGGCTCAACATACGAATTATCATGAATTTAATCGTAATGACGCTACAATCAAACTACACAACATCTATCATCAACAATACTATAAATCATAAATCGCCATCCTTAACATCAAAACTATACTTAAACTTACCCAAATAGCCAATAATCATACGAAATCTTAAACCATACCGTTCACCAGGCTTGGCTATTATAATCTCCCCTCCTTAGAGGAATTTCGTCCTCGAAATTGACGTCACTGCGCAAACAACTCAGGGTACTTCTCTTTCATCTCGTCCTCTGGTTCCCACGTGGCCTCTTCAATCAAATGATTCCTCCAAAGGACTTTAACAATGCCGATCGCTTTGTTTCTCAATACTTTAACTTTGCGATCCAGAATCTGGACCGGAATCTCTTGGTAAGTCAAATTCGGCGTCAAATCCAATGGCTCGTGGTGAAGAACATGGGAAGGATTTGCAATATATTTCCTGAGCATAGATACATGAAAAACATTGTGAACTCTGTCAAGATCTGGCGGTAGGGCTAACCTGTAAGCTCGATCACCAACTCTATCCAAGATCTCAAATGAGCCAATAAATCTCGGACTCAACTTTCCCTTCTTGCCAAACCGCATCACACCTTTGAGAGGTGCAATCTTCAAGAACACATGGTCGCCAACCTCAAACTGCAACGGCCTACGACGCACATCAGCATAACTCTTCTGTCTCGACTGCGCTGTCTTCATCCTCTCCCGAATAACATCAACAACATCAGCTGTCTGTTGGACCAAATCTGGACCCAACATCTTCCTCTCACCAATCTCATCCCAATACAAGGGAGATCTACACTTTCTGCCATAAAGTGCTTCATACGGTGCCATGCCAATTGTCGCTTGGTAGCTATTATTGTACGTGAACTCAACAAGAGGCAATTTAGAATCCCAGCTACCAGGATAATCTATATTACAAGCTCTGAGCATATCCTCTAAAATGTGAATAACTCTCTCTGATTGACCATCACTCTGGGGATGATATGCTGTACTGAATGCTAACTGTGTACCCAAGGCTCTGTGCAAACTCTTCCAAAACTCTGAAGTAAATCTAGGGTCACGATCAGACACGATCGACACAGGAACACCATGAAGTCTAACAATCTCTGCTATGTATTCTTCGGCATACTGGTTCATAGAATACGTCGTCTTGACTGGAAGAAAATGCGCTGACTTGGTCAACCGATCAACAATAACCCAAATAGAGTTAAAACCTTTCTGCGTCCTTGGAAGACCAGTCACGAAGTCCATCGTAATATGCTCCCATTTCCATTGAGGAATCGGCAATGACAACAATGTCCCAGCAGGTCTCTGATGCTCGATCTTCACTTGCTGACAACTTAGGCACTGAGAAATAAACATGGCAATATCTTTCTTCATACCTGGCCACCAATAGAGTCTACGAAGATCCTGATACATCTTGGTACCACCTGGATGTATCGAGTATGGCGCGGTATGTGCCTCTGTCAAGACGTCTCGCCGAATATCATCACCAACAGGAATGCAAATACGGCCTCTGAAAGTCACCAAACCATCTCCATTCAATCCAAACTCTGAATTACCTCTCTCCTCTGCTCTGGCTCTCATCTCTGTCAACTGTAAATCACTGGCCTGCTCTCTACGGATCCTGTCCGTCAATGTAGCCCGAATAACCAATGCTGAAAAACTAGCAATGGTCCCCGGAACCACCAAAGCTATCTCCTCTCTCTGCAAGTCTAACAACAACGGCTGCTGAATCATCGAACTCAAAGAAGAACTCGACTTACGGCTCAAAGCATCCTACAACATTCGCTTTCCCTGGGTGGTAACTAATAGTCACATCATAGTCTTTGACAAGCTCTAACCACCGTCTCTGTCGCATATTGAGTTCTTTATGAGAAAACAAATACTTCAAACTCTTGTGGTCCGTGAAGATTTCACACTTTTCGCCATACAAATAATGTCTCCAAATCTTCAGGGCGAAAACCACAGCTGCCAGCTCCAAATCATGCGTAGGATAATTCTTCTCGTAGTCCTTCAACTGGCGAGAAGCATAAGCTATAACCTTTCCACGCTGCATCAGCACTGCACCAAGACCTTTCTTCGACGCATCAGTAAAAACAACAAAATCCTCTGAACCACTGGGCAATGCAAGAACAGGAGCTGTCGTCAACTTATCTTTTAACACTTGAAATCCACTCTGACATTCATTGGACCACTCAAACTTCACAGTCTTCCTCGTCAGATTGGTTAACGGCAGGGCAATCTTGGAAAAATCTGAAATAAAGCGACGATAATAACCCGCCAAACCAAGAAAACTGCGTACCTCTGATACAGTGGTAGGAATAGGCCACTTCTGTATCGCCTCAATCTTTACTGGATCAACCGCTATACCATCCTTCGAAACAACATGGCCTAAGAAAGAAATCTGCTCCAACCAGAACTCACACTTCTTCAACTTAGCATACAACCTCTTCTCTCTCAACAACTGAAGAACAACTTTGAGGTGTTCTGAGTGAAGCTCTCTGGTCTTGGAATAGATCAATATGTCATCAATAAAAACAATGGCAAAACTATCCAAATACGGCTTGAACACCCGGTTCATAAGATCCATGAAGACTGAAGGAGCATTAGTCAGACCAAACGACATAACCAGAAATTCGTAATGACCATACCTGGTCCGAAATGCCGTCTTAGGGATATCAGATTCCCTAACTATCAACTGATAATAACCAGATCGTAGATCAATCTTTGAAAACACTGTAGCCCCCTGCAATTGGTCAAAAAGATCATCTATCCGTGGCAAGGGATACTTATTCTTAATCGTCACTTTGTTGATTTCTCTATAGTCAATGCACAACCGCAAAGACCCATCTTTCTTTTTGACAAAAAGAACTGGAGCTCCCCAAGGCGAAGAACTCGGCCGAATAAAACCTTTATCCAAAATATCTTGCAACTGCGTCTTCAACTCTTTCATTTTTGTAGGGGCCATTCTATACGGAGCCTTAGAAATAGGAACCGTACCTGGAACTAGATCAATCACAAACTCCACATCTCTGTCCGGTGGCAAACCGGGCACATCATCCTCAAATACATCAGAGAACTCTCTCACCACATCAATATCATCAATATTCAATTTCACAATTCCATCCATATCAACAATTGAAGCCAAAAACCCATCACAACCTCTAAACAACAACTTCTTAGCCTCAAGGCACGAAATAAAAGGAAGAACCAGCGAAGTACCTGAACTGGCAAGCATACCTTCCTTATTACCATCATCTGCAAATTTTACCGTCTTGGCAACGCAATCAATCACTGCACGGTAAGTTGATAGCCAATCCATGCCAAGTACAATATCAAACGCAACCATCGGAATAACAATCAAATCAGCATAAACCACCCGCTCATCGATTTGAACAGAACATGAATACACAATAGACGTCGGGCACAACACATCTCCTTCCTTCGTCATGGTGAAGATGCGACCTTGCATCTTCTCTTTACCCGATCCTCTCGGACAATCCTTGGCAATATGGCCTGCAGTGCCACATCGGTAACAAGTATAAGAACCAAACCTGCACTCACCTCTATGAGGCCTATTGCACTTGGGACACAATGGCTTCTCTGGATCAAATGGAATTGCTGGTACTTTAAAACTCGGTTCCATCTTGCCTTTCCCTTTGAATCTATCTTTTCCTCTTTGGCTTGAACCTTGACTTCTCTGAGCCATAGCCTGCTGCCTCGCCTGTCTCTCTCTAGCAATGTCTTTCTCATCTTGCTCGGCCAACAAAGCCTTGGCCACAATCTCTTTGAATGTCACAGCTTTCGACATGTTGATATCCCTCCGGATCTCTGATCGAAGGCCTCTAATGAAATGAGCACCTTTATCCTTGTCGTTGGAAGCAATATACGGGGCAAACAGACAGCCCTCCTCGAACTTCAGAATGTACTCACCAACATTCAAATCTCCTTGGCGAAGCTCTAAAAATTCAGTCACCTTCCTAGCTCGAAGTGCATCTGGGAAGTACTTGTCATAAAAGAGATCAGTGAACTCTGGCCACTTCAATGTCGAAACATCCACACTAACTTTGGTAGCATTCCACCAAATGCGTGCAGCCTTGACTAACATGAACACTGCACAACTGATTCTGTCTTTGTCTTCGTAGTTGAGATGATCGAAAATCGCCTCAAGTGCCTTGATCCATTCTACGGCCACCAACGGATCAGTGCTTCCTGCAAATTCAAGCGGATCCATCCTCTTGAAAGCAGTAAAGATCCCATCGGTTCCCACTGCCTGAGCCACTTGGCCTCTACCATGTCCTCTACCTTGGCCTGTACCTTGCATACGTAGCAACTGTTGGATCTGCTCACTATGGACCTTGGCTTGCTCTTTCAATAACTTGCCGAACTCGTCGACAACTCTAGATGAAGAACTATCCTCACCCTCTGAAGCCTTTCTCTTAGGAGGCATAACTCCTACAATGTGCTCACATAATACATATCAACCAATAACAATGAATAGATGAACAAGAAGGCATACCCGAACCGTTGAAAGTAGACGAATTCATATGCATTGGTCCGAAGAACGGTGCTCTGATACCACTAAATGTGACACCTCTGACCGATTTTAATAAAATAACAGCGAAATTTAAATAAACATTTCTTTGAAGGGAGGAAGGGTTTAAAAATTTTCTTTACAACCACATAAATTCACTTTTTACAAACAAAAGTATATACATGATCAATCAAATGATGAAACCAAAATACAAAATATCATTTGTATGATCATGTCCAAAGAGCTATCAAAATATCTTCTTCCTTCCATCTTTGGTATGCATATGACTCCGGCCCACAATCAACGTCCCGGCCCGTCGCTCTTATCTGCATCACATGAAATAACTGAAATGAGTATAAAACTCAGCAAGTGGAACTCTTACATAACAATGGATACATAGCATACTCTGTAAAACATGGCTTTGAAAACATTAAATACCATCAACTCTGAAACATGAATATTCTGAAACAGGAATATCATAGCAATAATAACAATAACGATGGTATTTCTCTTTACTCTGGTTGAATTTATATCTATATAGTATCTCTATCTCTGCACCTATATCCCATCGATATAAATCGACAACTCTGAGGGATATAAGCCTATGGTCGTTGATCAACTAATTGCATGCAATCTCTGTCTATGTATCTATCAATCCATAAAACATTTGAACTCTCTCTTGGGCATTTTATTAAACACTTTGCATACTCTTTCTCTTGTATTCCCTTTTTCACAATTGAGACATAAAATGCCTCCTATATATATAACAAGTGTATCAATACATAATCATGAATCAAATGAAGGGAATAGCACATTAAAACCATTGAAATACCATACATATATTATCATGTGAGCACAAGAATGAAATTACACTTACTACCAACAAGAACACCTTCAATCTAAACCCTTGGTTGAATTCCTAAAACAATAAACCATACATAATACATCAATATCTCAATAATCAAAAACCCATATCAATTAATCCATAAACCAACACCATCAACAAACCCATATCATCTCCAACACCAAAAACTAAGAATAAACTATACCAAAAGCTTACCTTAGCTTCCTTGAACCCAATTAAACCTTGATCTCTCAACAAATAACCAACAAGAAGCTTGGATTAAAGAAAGAAATTGAAGGAAATGAAGAAAACCTAGCCTCCAAGGCGAGAAAAATCGAGAATGAGGGGAAGGAAATGAGAGAAAAGTGAAGTCTCCACCTATTTTATACCTTAAAACACCAAAAACACGACTTTACTGTTCACAGACCGCGGATGCGCTAGCCCAAGCACCGCGGGTGCGCTATGCCTTCGGAACTCATCCAAAAATTTGAAACACTAGACCGCGGGTGCGGTCATCTTTTAGAGCACGGGTGCGCTCTCCACTCTGCGCACCGCTTCTCCAAAGATCGCCTCTGAAACGCCTCTTCCTTTGATAATTTTGAAAAATGGTAAACTACAAAGTTGTAGCTCTCTTTCTTTGCTTGAATCTCTCAAAATTTCAGATCAGTTGGATGTTTGAGTAAAACGTTATGCTAAATCTCCTAACATGTGTCACTGGAGGAACGACGAAACACACGACACATTTCGTGGCACTTTTGGCTTACCTTCCACAATGATTTGAACAAAACTCAAAATAAGAAAGTTACACCTCTATGTCTTATCTAACCACTTCAATTGGCCTCATACCAATTGGCTCAACATACGAATTATCATGAATTTAATCGTAATAACGCTACAATCAAACTACACAACATCTATCATCAACAATACTATAAATCATAAATCGCCATCCTTAACATCAAAACTATACTTAAACTTACCCAAATAGCCAATAATCATACGAAATCTTAAACCATACCGTTCACCAGGCTTGGCTATTACAATTTTTGAGTACAAGTGTCGATCCCTCGCGGAGTATGTATATAAATGTATATTAATGCTTGTAATTAAATAGTCTCGATTTTATTTAGAAAAATCAATTAAAAGATTTTTTTGCAATAGTAACTAAATTGAAAATGGATTTAAATAAATATAATACCAAACTATAACAATAACAATGGAATAAAAGATCTAGAGGTCCGATTTCACTCAAATATCTACCATGTGTAACTCTTGTAGCTATGTTATAAAAATCCTTCTTATTCATTAGCCATGAATTCTATAATTATCTACTCCCTCTCCCGAGTGCTAAGTCGATATTAGTTATCTAAAATTTGATTGCAATGTTCCCATCAACAATCTACAAATAAATAACACATCAAGCACTAAATTCTATATAAGCTTTAATAGCATTATAGGCTCTCCCTAACTCTATAAATACCATTGATGTATTTTTTCTTTTTCTTGTTTATAATTTCCTCTTCCAAGTGATAAATTATAAACATATAAATCATTCAACCTTATGGCCAATAAATTGAAAGCATTAAGATTGGAATAATACAAATGAACAAGATGAAGAACTTAAATAACTTAGTTCATAGGTTCCAACACATGGTTTCTAGTTTTGTTCCATCATTCCTCTAGAAATAAAAATTAGTTCATAATAACACAAGCAAAACAATAAAACATAGTTCTAAAACAAGACATATCAAATGAAAAATAAAAGAAACAAGATCTTAGAACAAGATTTTGAAGTGCTGTTTCCGTCCCCGGATTTGAGCAAAAGATTTCTCAAGAACTAGAAGAACTTGAGTCTTCAATAATTTCCAGCAGCCTCCACTCCTTATTTTGATCCCCAATACCCTAGATGGTAAGTAAATTATGCCTTTTTATAGTCCAGACAAGTCTCAAATCGTAGCACACCATTTTCATAGACTTTCATGCGCAGCCCACAAAGTTACAGATTTTTCGGACTCTGTTTTTCGAAGACCGTGGGTGCGCTGCTATATAGACCGCGGGTGCGCTGCTGTTTCAGGGAAAACTTTCATTTTCGAACTTCAATGACCGCGTGTGCGGTAGAACAAGGACCGCGGGTGCGGTACAGCTTCGGCAGATTTTCTGAAATTCGATTTTCATTGACCGCGAGTGCGCTCTCTTTGTTAGCGCGGGTGCGCTGGAGCTTCGGCAATTTTTATCTTTTGCACTTTCCAATTCACCACTTTACTACTCCAAACTCTCATTCTAAGCTTCCAAACAAAAACAACAACAAATCACATAAAACCTGCTCAAGAATCACAAAATTTTAAGTTAAAAACAAGTAATAAAATTACAATAAATTGCACTTATCAAACTCTCCCAAACTTAATATTTTGCTAGTCTCGAGCAAAACAAAACAACACAAACAAACAAGTCATGAAATATTTTAAAGAACTTGGCCTAAGATAAATTAACAACTCTTCATGCATTCACAAGTCAAATCAATCCAACCACTTTTTCATCCGGATAAAATCATGCAATCGGTTAATTTTCTTAACTTCTAATTTCTTCAACTCATGTTTCAAAATATTCTCAATCGATTTCAATTTTTACAAACACAAATCAAGAGGTCATTTATGGTAAAGATTGGGTTCAAAGCCATATTCATTCAAGAAAAGAATACCCAATAAATATTTGATTCAATGAGGTGTGTGTAAAATTGTTCAGATTCATACTCAATGGAAGTGTTTATCGATTGTCCATAGGCTAAATCCTCCCAATCACTCTCCACTAGTATATTGGACAACTATGACTTGGTCAATAGGATTTGCAATGCTTGTAATGTTAGTCCTTGGCTCATGGCTACAAATGAAAATAAGGAATTCAAATAAGGGAGTAAGTTAAATTTTATCTCTTTTGCAAACTCCATTTCTTTCTTTCATCTCCATTTTTTTTTATTCATTTCATCTCTTTTTTCTCCCATTTTTCTCCAACTTCTTCAATGTAACATCATTCATTTTTCTTTTCTTTTGTAGGAGAATTTTCATTTCTTTGATCCTTTGAATTCTTACTCCCTTGAGAAGGTAGGAAATTAATGTTTAAGATATTCAACGGGGTAGTAAATGTGGGATATTTAAAAGGATATCGAATGAGGGTCTTTTACACATATTAACGTGTGCCATTCGAATTCATATAAGCTCAAAGAGGTGACAAATGATAAATTATTTTTATTTGGTAGCTTGAAAGGCTCAATCGATCCAAAAAATCACCTAAATCATTCCTAAATCATAGTTTGTCCGTATTTCGCCTCGAGCGTTGTTTGGATAGTTCTAGACAAAATCTCAATTCACTAACACAAAGTAGAATCTAATCATCGTGAAAAGTGATGTCTCAATGCATCACCCAAATACATATATATTCACAAGAAAAGTGCTTGGCTTCCAAGAAATTTCAAGAACACAATTCTTTTCTCATATAGGCTCAAGAGGGCATCAATTGAATATTTATGAACAATATAAATAGGCCCAAATAAAATCAAAGATCGCCTCAATCATATATGTGTTTGCAAAAATTTTATTCAATATCAAATGAAAACCGAAGAGTTGTATAGAAATTATAAGTCTCAAACTTGCCAAATCTCATGATTGTTCTCGAAATTTTTCAAATTGATTGATTATCATGAATGAGATGCATGACCCTTTTTTTTTTCCTCAATGCACAAATTTTCTTTTCTCATCATTGGCCATAAAAAAATTTCATGACTAAGACACTACAAACACACAAGCAAACAACTCAAAAGGAAATAAAACACTCAAATAAAACTAAATAAAAAAAAATAAATACACAAAATAAAATAAATAAATAACATCTCCCCCAAACTTAAATATGTGCATCGTCCTCGATGTAAATGATCATGAAAGTTAGACGAATACACATACCTCGGGCAACGACCGTCAGTGGTCATTGCCACTCTGATTTTAAAATCAACCACCGCAGGTGCGGTAAAACAAAGACTGCGGGTGCGGTATGCTCTCGGGAATTTCTTGAAAATTTTTCTTCATTGACCGCGGGTACGGTCTCATTGTTAGCGCGGGTGCGCTTAGCTCTCGGGAAATTTTTAGTATTTGATTTCTTAGATACCGCGGGTGCAATCCAATATATACCGCGGGTGCGGTGTGGCTACTGAAAATTGTCGTTTTTTATGC
The DNA here is from genome assembly GCF_025594145.1 of Primulina tabacum. Classification (NCBI taxonomy): domain Eukaryota; kingdom Viridiplantae; phylum Streptophyta; class Magnoliopsida; order Lamiales; family Gesneriaceae; genus Primulina; species Primulina tabacum. The sequence goes on along the minus strand of NC_134558.1, from coordinate 22,114,227 downwards.
AACAGTTACCGCGGGTGCTCTCCAATATAGAGCGCGGGTGCGCTTCTCCCTCGAGAAATTTTCATATTTTTTTGTCTTAAACGCTGCAGGTGCGTTCCAAATTATACCGCAGGTGCGGTATTCCTTCGGGAAATTTTTTTCTTCTCAAATTTTTAGTCCTGAAAAGAAAACAATTGGGATTCATTAGATTTGGGAAGATACAAGCACACACTATACTAAAAGTACACAACCAAAAATAATCATAATAAAAAAATAAAAGCAAAACCGAAAACAAAATTCAAAAGAGAAACAAAAATTTGGGTTGCCTCCCAATAAGCATTTGGTTTAACGTCTTCAGCCCGACTGTCACTAGTCTGATCATTTTGGTTCGCTCAGCTTGACACTGTCGATATTTCTTACTTCAGTCCCATAGTACAGCTTAACCCGCTGTCCATTGACCTTGAATGTTCTCCCATCACTGCACTTTAACTCGATAGCCCCATAAGGAGACACTGTTTCCACAACAAATGGCCCTGACCAACGCGACTTTAGCTTACCAGGTGATACGAATCCTCGTACGAATGAAAGGCAAGCACGAATATATAAATCGCACCCTCAATTCAATAACAACAAGGAACGATTATTTTGTCTCGATCTTTTGAAACAAGTAACGATTTTGTGATATTCACCTCTAAGCGATTATAACTTAGCAAAAACTATCAACGATAAAAAAATTCAAATTTCAAACGAACCTTCAAAGAACTTGTTTTGACAATCCGTGCGAAGAACAATCGACAAACGCCACAAAGATGCAATCTTTGATAAGTTTGATTTTGATAAACACAAAGCACAAGCTTTGCAAATTGAGAGAAAACTCAAGAACTTTTATATATCATTCATCATAATTTGTTCATGGTCTGATACACTGAATATATATTCAATAAAGTATGAAAAAGTAGTGTAAAAAGGCTTAATTATGATAACAAACAAATTTGACACGGAAGTTGACAAAAGACCGCGGGTGTGTGCAGACTGGACCGCGGGTGCGATGCCGCTTCGGCGAAGTTTGGATGCAAAGGACCGCGGGTGCGGTCCTTTAAGGAGCGCTGGTGCGCTCGCCTTCCGCGGGTGCGCTCGCCTTCTGACCGCGGGTGCGGTATAGCTTCGGCAATATTCTCTTAAATTTGATTATTATGGACCGCGGGTGCAGTCCCTGAACTGGCGCGGGTGCGCTGTACCTTCGGCAATTGCACTTGAATAACAATCCAAAAACCTCCAATATTATTCCATGATTCTCAACCTCCTCTAATTTAGACATCCAACTTGTAGGACTTCCTTGATAGCTCATCATGAGTCCTTGAAGTTCATCTTTAAACTTCTTGCTTCGTCCCCTCGTTATAGGTCCTTCGGGCAACTCCAACGACTCCCATGCTTTCTTTGGTGCTTGATCAACCACATTTGCATCATTCTCCCCTTCTTGAAAAGGATTTGTCCTAAAATCTTGATCATCTCCTATATCAAACAACGAAAGATCACTAACATTAAAAGTAGAGCTGACATTATACTCACCTGGGTAGGTCTAATTTGTAGGCATTGTCGTTGATCTTTTCAAGCACTTGAAATGGTCCGTCACCCCTAGGTAAGAGTTTTGAACGTCGCTTTTCTGGAAATCTTTCCTTCCTTAAGTGCAACCACACCCAATCTCCCTTTTCAAAAACCATCTTTTTCCTTCCCTTGTTGGCTTGCTTCGTGTATTGTAAATTCTTCTTCTCGATGTTATCCTTGACCTTCTCATGCAAACCTCTAACGAATTCAGCTTTCTTCTTGCCATCCATATTCAACCTTTCACTCACAGGTAAAGACATCAAATCCAATGGAGTCAAAGGATTAAAACCATATACAATTTCAAATGGTGAATAATTCGTAGTAGAATGCACACTACGATTATAAGAAAACTCAACAAATGGTAAACAATCCTCCCAATTCTTTAAGTTCTTTTTAAGAATAGCACGCAAAAGTGTTCCTAAAGTTCTATTGACAACTTCAGTTTGCCCATCCGTTTGAGGATGACATGTAGTAGAAAACAACAATTTTGTGCCAAGTCTAGCCCATAACGTTTTCCAAAAATAACTCAAGAATTTAACATCACGGTCCGAAACAATAGTCCTAGGCATGCCATGCAACCTAACGACTTCTCTAAAGAATAGATCCGCAATGTGAGATGCATCATCAGTTTTGTGACAAGCAATAAAATGAGCCATCTTAGAAAATCTATCCACAACAACAAATATAGAATCCCTCCCCTTCTTTGTCCTAGGCAACCCCAAAACAAAGTCCATAGAAATATCAACCCAAGGTTCACTAGGGACGGGAAATGGTGTATACAAGCCATGTGGTTGTGTTTTAGATTTAGCTTGTCTACAAGTAATGCACTTATCACAAACACGCTCAACGTCACGTTTCATGTGTGGCCAATAGAAATGTTCATGCAATGCACTTAAAGTTTTAGCCACACCAAAATGCCCCATTAAGCCACCCCCATGTGCCTCCCGAACAAGTAATTCACGAATGGATGATCTAGGGACGCACAACCTATCTTCTTTAAACAAAAAACCATGATGCAAATAAAATTTGTCATGTGGACCATGCATACATGTTTCAAATACATTCTTAAAATCCTCATCTAGCACATATAATTCCTTCACATGCTCAAACCCCAAAACTTTAGACTCCAAAGTAGAGATTAGTACATACCTCCGTGATAATGCGTCAGCCACTACATTTTCCTTACCTTGTTTGTACTTGATGATGTAGGGAAATGTACCTATGAATGCAACCCACTTGGCATGCCGCTTGTTCAACTTCTGCTGCCCCTTAAGGTGCTTAAGAGACTCATGATCCGTGTGAATCACAAACTCTTTAGGCCTCAAGTAGTGTTGCCACACCTCCAAAGTCCTCACAAGCGCGTACAACTCCTTGTCATACGTTGGATAGTTCAGCGCTGCTCCATTGAGTTTCTCACTAAAATACGCCACTAGTCGTCCTCATTGCATCAAAACACCACCAATACCTACACCTGAAGCATCACATTCAATTTCAAAAGTATTAGAAAAATCAGGCAAAACAAGTAAAGGCGCATTAATTAACTTTTGTTTAATAATATTAAAAGACTTCTCTTGCTCTTCGCCCCAATGGAATGGAACGTTCTTCTTAATCACCGCCGTCATCGGTGCCGCCAGTGTGCTAAAATCTTTTACAAACCTCCTATAGAAGCTTGCAAGACCATGAAAGCTTCGAACTTGACCAACAGAAGCAGGCGTTGGCCAATCTCGAATAGCACTTACCTTGTCCTCATCCACTTTTATCCCCTGCGAACTTACCACAAAACCAAGGAAGACAAGTTTGCTTGTACAAAAATCACATTTATTTAAATTAGCATATAAATTTTCAGCCCTTAATGTGATTAGCACAAGTCTCAAGTGATTAACATGCTCATCCAAGTCTTTGCTATATACTAGGATATCATCAAAGTAAACAACAACAAATTTTCCTATGTATGCACGCAAGACATGGTTCATTAACCTCATAAAAGTGCTAGGAACGTTAGTTAAGCCAAAAGGCATGACCATCCACTCATATAACCCGTACTTGGTTTTAAAAGCCGTTTTCCACTCATCACCTTCCCTCATCCTAATTTGGTGATAACCACTTTTCAAGTCAATCTTGCTAAAAATACAAGCACCATGCAATTCATCTAACATATCATCTAGTCTAGGTATGGGATGCCTATATTTGATGGTTATATTATTGGTTGCCCTACAATCTACACACATACGCCATGAGCCATCTTTCTTAGGAACTAATAAAACAGGTACAGCACAAGGAGACATGGACTCACGCACGAAACCCCTATCTAGTAATTCACTTACCTGCCGTTGAAGCTCCTTGGTCTCCTCCGGATTGCTTCTATACGCTGGACGATTTGGTAATGCACTTCCGGGCACAAAATCAATTTGGTGCTCAATCCCCCTCAATGGTGGTATTCTTTGAGGTAGCTCCTCCGGAAATATATCATCAAACTCCTGCAAAAGGGAAACAACAATGCTCGGAAGATTTCCGGCTATATCACTTGTGTTAAAGATAATCTCTTTGTAAAGAATCAACACAAGTGTATCATGTGTGTGCAACAATTTTTTCATGTCACTCTTTTGGACCATATATATTTTATTTTTGGTCTCTTTCCTCTCATTTTCTTTTTCCTTATTTTTCTTTTGTATGGCTATCTCAATTTTTTTATCACTTTTGTTTTTAGCCATTTCATTTTTCTTTTCAAATGCCATCTCACTTTTTTATTCACTCTTTCTTTCGGCCTCATCTCTCTTCTTCTTTTTCAATTGGTCCTCCAACACTTGTTTTGGGGACAAAGGAAGTAAAACAATGGGTTCTTTCTTGAGTACAAAAGAATATTTATTTCTAAACCCATCATGTGTCACTTGCCTATCATATTGCCATGGTCTTCCTAACAAAATATAACAAGCATGCATTGGTACCACATCACACAATACCTCATCAACATACTTCCCAATCAAAAACGCAACCAAAACTTGTTTGTTCACCTTCATTTCAGCACAGTCGTTCAACCACTGTAGCCTATATGGTTGAGGATGTTTCAAAGTAGGCAAGCTCAATTTTTCAACCATCTCAAGACTAGCAACATTGGTACAACTTCCTCCATCTATAATAACGTTGCAAACTTTACCACTGACAAAACATCTAGTATGGAACAAGTTTTCCCGCTGATTTGTCTCCTCTTCTTTGACTTGGGCACTCATGATACGCCTAGCACTAATGCCTCACCCACAACTGCTTCATATCCCTCATCAGGATCCTCTAATGCAGGCATCTCATCTTCATCCTCTCCATCATCTCCCTCACTATGAGATTCATACTCCCCATAATTATTCAACACCATCACCCTTTTATTGAGACATTGGCTAGCAATATGTCCAACTCCTTGACACCTAAAACATTAAATATCTCTAGAACGATTAATAGGAGTTTCAGGTTTACCTTGCATTCCCTGCTTAGGCGCCTCCTGTTTAATGTCAACTTTGGGCTTGACCACTACCTTGCTTTCTTCACGTTTAACAACGTTGGAACGCCAAGGGGTTGATGTATTCCCAGTTTGTGTGGTACGACCAACTCCTCTCCTCTTGAGTTGTTGCTCCACCTTTATCGCCATTTGCACCATTTCATCTAGATCCAAGTAATGTCTAAGCTCCACTTGGTCTTGAATTTTCCTGTTCAAACCACATAGAAAACGAGCCATAGTAGCCTCACTATCCTCATCTATGTTTGCTCTAATCATGACTACTTCCAATTCTTTATAGTAGTCCTCAACACTCTTCACACCTTGTCTCAAAGTTTGTAACTTCTTAAACATTTCTCTATATTAGTGATTTGGTACAAACCTCTTCCTCATTACGCTTTTCATCTCCGCCCAAGTTTCTATAGGCCTCTCATTGCATCTTCTCTTAGTGGTCACTAATTGATCCCACCAAATAAGTGCATAATCAACAAATTCAACCACGGCCAACCTAACCTTCTTTTGTTCGGAATAACGGTGACAATCAAACACAAATTCAACTCGCTTTTCCCATTCTAAATAAGCCTCTGGATCCGACTTACCATGGAACGACGGAATTTTCATCTTAATGCTGCCTATGTTGTTATCTTCCTTATTCCCATCATCATACCTACCACGTAAGGCTTCTCTTCTTCCCCTACCAAATCCTCTACCTCTTCCGCTTCTACCCCAATTCTCGTTTTGGCTCTCCTCTTCTCCTTCCAAATCATAATCATTCTCTTCTTCATCCACTCTACCCAAACCTTTAGGCTTAGATTTATTTTCACTCGTACTAACTTCAAGCCTATCTAACCTCTCATATAAAGGATCCAACTCGGCCCTCATCATTCTACTAAAATGCCCAAATAACGCCTCCATTTGAACCTTAGACAACCCCTGGTTCGAACTTTCTCCTACTTCCCTCTCCATTTTACTTTCAGATTTTGTACATGCAAGAAAATATTAGTAGAAATAAAAGATGTTCCTCACCCAAATTCTCACAATCACTCCAAAGAAATAACACTCGCACTCAAATATTTTCACTCGAATGTGATAGTTCTCTCAAAGATGTGATCAATCTTTATATTTGTATACCAAACTATCAAGATTCAACTCGTAACACTTGCAACTGTCTCACTTGGATTGCACAAAGACAAGAACACTAGAATAACACAGATTTGAAAAGAGAACAAAGGATTACACAGATCTGAAAACAGAAACGAAGGAATAACACATATCTGATAACAGAATGAAATTTATATTTTTCTTTTCTTAGATATATTTTTTTTATATATAGAAAGATTTGACAAATGAAACGAAAGGATACCACAGATCTGATAATAGAACAAAATTTTAGACAGATCTGAAAATTAAGAACAAGATACTTACTTGAATTTCAATGAGCCAAAGCTCTGATACCAAATGATACGAATCCTCGTACGAATGAAAGGCAAGCACGAATATATAAATCGCACCCTCAATTCAATAACAAACAAGGAACGATTATTTTGTCTCGATCTTTTGAAACAAGTAACGATTTTGTGATATTCACCTCTAAGCGATTATAACTTAGCAACAAATATCAACGATAAAACAATTGAATTTCAAACGAACCTTCAAAGAACTTGTTTTGACAATCCGTGAGAATAACAATCGACAAACGCCACAAAGATGCAATCTTTGATAAGTTTGATTTTGATAAACACAAAGCACAAGCTTTGCAAATTGAGAGAAAACTCAAGAACTTTTATCTATCATTCATCATAATTCGTTCATGGTCTGATACACTGAATATATATTCAATAAAGTATGAAAAAGTAGTGTAAAAAGGGTTAATTATGATAACAAGCAAATTTGACACGGAAGTTGACAAAAGACCGCGGGTGCGCTGCAGACTGGACCGCGGGTGCGGTGCCGCTTCGGCGAAGTTCGGATGCAAAGGACCACAGGTGCGGTCCTTTTAGGAGCGCGGGTGCAGTCCTTTTAGGAGCGCGGGTGCGCTCGCCTTCTGCGGGTGCGCTCGCCTTCTGACTGCGGGTGCGGTATAGCTTCAGCAATATTCTCTTAAATTTGATTATTATGGACCGCGGGTGCAGTTCCTGAACTGGCGTGGGTGCGCTGTACCTTCGGCAGTTGCACTTGAATAACATTCCAAAAACCTCCAATATTATTCCCATGATTCTAAACCTCCTCTAATTTAGACATCCAACCTGTAGGACTTCCTTGATAGCTCATCATGAGTCTTTGAAGTGCATCTTTAAACTTCTTGCTTCGTCCCCTCGTTATAGGTCCTTCGGGCAACTCCAACGACTCCCATGCTTTCTTTGGTGCTTGATCAATCACATTTGCATCATTCTCCCCTTCTTGAAAAGGATTGTCCTAAATCTTGATCATCTCCTTTATCAAACAACGAAAGATCACTAACATTAAAAGTAGAGCTGACATTATACTCACCTGGTAGGTCTAATTTGTAGGCATTGTCGTTGATCTTTTCAAGCACTTGAAATGGTCCGTCACCCCTAGGTAAGAGTTTTGAACGTCGCTTTTCTGGAAATCTTTCCTTCCTTAAGTGCAACCACACCCAATCTCCCTTTTCAAAACCATCTTTTTCCTTCCCTTGTTGGCTTGCTTCGTGTATTGTAAATTCTTCTTCTCGATGTTATCCTTGACCTTCTCATGCAAACTCTAACGAATTCAGCTTTCTTCTTGCCATCCATATTCAACCTTTCACTCACAGGTAAAGACATCAAATCCAACGGAGTCAAAGGATTAAAACCATATACAATTTCAAATGGTGAATAATTCGTAGTAGAATGCACACTAATTATAAGAAACTCAACAAATGGTAAACAATCCTCCCAATTCTTTAAGTTCTTTTTAAGAATAGCACGCAAAAGTGTTCCTAAAGTTCTATTGACAACTTCAGTTTGCCCATCCGTTTGAGGATGACATGTAGTAGAAAACAACAATTTTGTGCAAGTTTAGCCCATAACGTTTTCCAAAAATAACTCAAGAATTTAACATCACGGTCCGAAACAATAGTCCTAGGCATGCCATGCAACCTAACGACTTCTCTAAAGAATAGATCCGCAATGTGAGATGCATCATCAGTTTTGTGACAAGCAATAAAATGAGCCATCTTAGAAAATCTATCCACAACAACAAATATAGAATCCCTCCCCTTCTTTGTCCTAGGCAACCCCAAAACAAAGTCCATAGAAATATCAACCCAAGGTTCACTAGGGACGGGAATGGTGTATACAAGCCATGTGGTTGTGTTTTAGATTTAGCTTGTCTACAAGTAATGCACTTATCACAAACACGCTCAACGTCACGTTTCATGTGTGGCCAATAGAAATGTTCATGCAATGCACTTAAAGTTTTAGCCACACCAAAATGCCCCATTAAGCCACCCCCATGTGCCTCCCTAACAAGTAATTCACGAATGGATGATCTAGGGACGCACAACCTATCTTCTTTAAACAAGAAACCATGATGCAAATAAAATTTGTCATGTGGACCATGCATACATGTTTCAAATATATTCTTAAAATCCTCATCTAGCACATATAATTCCTTCACATGCTCAAACCCCAAAACTTTAGACTCCAAAGTAGAGATTAGTACATACCTCCGCGATAATGCGTCAGCCACTACATTTTCCTTACCTTGTTTGTACTTGATGATGTAGGGAAATGTACCTATGAATGCAACCCACTTGGCATGCCGCTTGTTCAACTTCTGCTGCCCCTTAAGGTGCTTAAAGACTCATGATCCGTGTGAATCACAAACTCTTTAGGCCTCAAGTAGTGTTGCCACACCTCCAAAGTCCTCACAAGCGCGTACAACTCCTTGTCATACGTTGGATAGTTCAGCGCTGCTCCATTGAGTTTCTCACTAAAATACGCCACTGGTCGTCCTCCTTGCATCAAAACACCACCAATACCTACACCTGAAGCATCACATTCAATTTCAAAAGTATTAGAAAAATCAGGCAAAACAAGTAAAGGCGCATTAATTAACTTTTGTTTAATAATATTAAAAGACTTCTCTTGCTCTTCGCCCCAATGGAATGGAACGTTCTTCTTAATCACCGCCGTCATCGGTGCCGCCAGTGTGCTAAAATCTTTTACAAACCTCCTATAGAAGCTTGCAAGACCATGAAAGCTTCGAACTTGACCAACAGAGCAGGCGTTGGCCAATCTCGAATAGCACTTACCTTGTCCTCATCCACTTGTATCCCCTGCGAACTTACCACAAAACCAAGGAAGACAAGTTTGCTTGTACAAAAATCACATTTCTTTAAATTAGCATATAAATTTTCAGCCCTTATGTGATTAGCACAAGTCTCAAGTGATTAACATGCTCATCCAAGTCTTTGCTATATACTAGGATATCATCAAAGTAAACAACAACAAATTTTCCTATGTATGCACGCAAGACATGGTTCATTAACCTCATAAAAGTGCTAGGATTAGTTAAGCCAAAAGGCATGACCATCCACTCATATAACCCGTACTTGGTTTTAAAAGCCGTTTTCCACTCATCACCTTCCCTCATCAATTTGGTGATAACCACTTTTCAAGTCAATCTTGCTAAAAATACAAGCACCATGCAATTCATCTAACATATCATCTAGTCTAGGTATGGGATGCCTATATTTGATGGTTATATTATTGATTGCCCTACAATCTACACACATACGCCATGAGCCATCTTTCTTAGGAACTAATAAAACAGGTACAGCACAAGGAGACATGGACTCACGCACGAAACCCCTATCTAATAATTCACTTACCTGCCGTTGAAGCTCCTTGGTCTCCTCCGGATTGCTTCTATACGCTGGACGATTTGGTAATGCACTTCCGGGCACAAAATCAATTTGGTGCTCAATCCCCCTCAATGGTGGTATTCCTTGAGGTAGCTCCTCTGGAAATATATCATCAAACTCCTGCAAAAGGGAAACAACAATGCTCGGAAGATTTCCGGCTATATCACTTGTGTTAAAGAGAATCTCTTTGTAAAGAATCAACACAAGTGTATCATGTGTGCAAAATTTTTCATGTCACTCTTTTGGACCATATATATTTTCTTTTTGGTCTCTTTCCTCTCATTTTCTTTTTCCTTTTTTTCTTTTGTATGGCTATCTCAATTTTTTTATCACTTTTGTTTTTAGCCATTTCATTTTTCTTTTCAAAGGCCATCTCACTTTTTTTCACTCTTTCTTTCGGCCTCATCTCTCTTCTTCTTTTTCAATTGGTCCTCCAACACTTGTTTTGGGGACAAAGGAAGTAAAACAATGGGTTCTTTCTTGAGTACAAAAGAATATTTATTTCTAAACCCATCATGTGTCACTTGCCTATCATATTGCCATGGTCTTCCTAACAAAATATACAAGCATGCATTGGTACCACATCACACAATACCTCATCAACATACTTCCCAATCGAAAACGCAACCAAAACTTGTTTGTTCACCTTCACTTCAGCACAGTCGTTCAACCACTGTAGCCTATATGGTTGAGGATGTTTCAAAGTAGGCAAGCTCAATTTTTCAACCATCTCAAGACTAGCAACATTGGTACAACTTCCTCCATCTATAATAACGTTGCAAACTTTGCCACTGACAAAACATCTAGTATGGAACAAGTTTTCCCGCTGATTCGTCTCCTCTTCTTTGACTTGGGCACTCATGATACGCCTAGTCACTAATGCCTCACCCACAACTGCTTCATATCCCTCATCAGGATCCTCTAATGCAGGCATCTCATCTTCATCCTCTCCATCATCTCCCTCACTATGAGATTCATACTCCCCATAATTATTCAACACCATCACCCTTTTATTGGGACATTGGCTAGCAATATGTCCAACCTTGACACCTAAAACATTTAATATCTCTAGAACGATTAATAGGAGTTTCAGGTTTACCTTGCATTCCCTGCTTAGGCGCCTCCTGTTTAATGTCAACTTTGGGTTGACCACTACCTTGCTTTCTTCACGTTTAACAACGTTGGAACGCCAAGGGTTGATGTATTCCCAGTTTGTGTGGTACGACCAACTCCTCTCCTCTTGAGTTGTTGCTCCACTTTATCGCCATTTGCACCATTTCATCTAGATCCAGTAATGTCTAAGCTCCACTTGGTCTTGAATTTCCTGTTCAAACCACATAGAAAACGAGCCATAGTAGCCTCACTATCCTCATCTATGTTTGCTCTTGTAGAACCCGTAAGTTTGTAACGTATAAGCCATGCATAATTCTAGATTTTTAATTTAATTGACTTCATTGCATGATTATTTTAAATGCATTTGTTTGAAGTTAATTATTCATTATTTCAGTTCACGTAGTTGATTTTTAGCATTTCAGTATTTTCAGTGAGGCCGGACCGGAGTTGGAGTTTTGAGATAGAATTATAGATTTGAGAAATATTCCAGAAGTTAATTTAGCTAGTAACTAGTTCATTTAAGTTAGAAAGGAAGGTTTGAAGATTTAATTTAATTATTTGAGGTGATTAAGAAATGAACTCATTTAGTTATTAAATTAAGGGGTTAGCTCACTAAATTATTTAAAGGATTAGTAAGGCTTTCAAGGATTATTAGTTGACTAGATAATCAACATTTCCCTTTATTTATCATGCATTTTTCGGCCACCCTTAGTGCTAGAAGATTCATTTTCCAACTCACCAACTTTGACCAATTCTTTGCATTAATTAGTAGGATAATTCTAGGATTTTTGGGAGCACAATTTAATTAAATAAATGGACATATCCTAGTCTAGAATCAAGCTAAATTTCGGCCACCACCTCCTAGAAGCATCCACCAACTCATTTGATATCAATTCAAAATTCAAATTCAAAGGGGAGTGGACTTGGTCTTGATATGATCCTATTTTTGTGCACCCTTCTCCTCACCTTCATAACCATCACTCCCCCCCTCCACCTCCACCGAAAATAAGACCCCTTTTCAGTAGAAAAAATGTGGATAGCAGCTAGGGAGAAAGGGAGAAGAATCGAGAGCCAAGAAAGGTAGAGAAGCAAGCCACTCCGTCTCCTCCGCGCCGTCTCGTCTCTTCTTTTCGTTTTCTTTCGAAACGAAACCAGGCATGTCTAGATTTCTTTCAAACCTCAATCAAGTCATATTATCATTTATTTTTCAGTACATGATCATGTTTTAGCAAGCAAAAACCGAGATACATGTCAAAATATTTTTGGAACACACATGCAGAATTTCGGCCCTTTCATGACAAGCTTCACGTTTTTCTGAGTTTTGTGGTTTCAGGTGATTGGTTCGATTCTAGGCTCCCAAGGCGGCTTGTATACATGTAGTAGGATGCATTAGGACCATGTTGGTCCATTCAAACCAGCCCCATGCTTGCTGGAAATTCAGAATGACAGCAAGTCCCTTAGGTGCAGAAAAATGTGGTTCGAAAATTCAGTTTCTTGTCAAGGGGTTGGATCTGATCTTGGCTGCCCCAAGGGCCTATAGCCATGGTTGGATCACTTCCCTAGCATGTCTAAGACGTGACTAAGTTGCCCTTTTGGTGGCTTGGTCCATGGTTCATCGGTTTTTAATCAAAACATCAGAACAGCCCCTTTCCCCATTCGGCCCTTCCATTTTTCAGCATATGGTTCGTTTCTTTTGTGGCTTGGTGTGGATCTTGGTTGGCCTATGGCCCTTAGCCACGGTTCATATCATGCTACTAGATGTCTAGATCGTGCCATGGTCAATCAAATGGCCACTGGAACGACGCAAGACATCGATCATAGCATAAACACTACACACGCATGCACGTTGCTCTCGGTTGGACCCTTCGGTTAAGATTTGGTGTGATGCGGATTGTGGCTGGCCTAGGGCCCTTAGCCATGGTTCAAATCATTCCTTGGGATGTTGGTAAGAGTCTCTGGTCGGTGGTTCACGCCCCTAATGGCCGATAGTCTCGAAACCAATGCAAGTCTTGTAGTGCGCAGCTGCTGTATTTTTTTGACAGCAAGTATGCTGCTGTTAAGAGGCATCGTTTGAGTTCTTGGTTGGCTTTTAGCCCATGGCCTTGGACTGGACAATGCCTCATTGAGTTAGGAAGGTCATGTTTTTGACCGTTCGTCATTTGGATCATTTTTGAGGTCGTACGAGAATTTACGGTGCAATGTGCCAAATTGACTCTCGAAAGAGCGTTTCGTGTTTTGGCCTCCATTTCACCTAGATTTCGACCCTATCATTTTAGGAACATTATTTTATGATTTTTCAGCGTATTTTAATCATGACTATACATCGGTTCAGTGTCGGTTCAGGTTGGCTCGGAGTCATGATTAAATGCGAAATCATTAGGCGTCATAGTCGCATCTTTTGAACGTAAATTGCATAGTTGGTCAAGTTTAAGCTATTGCATATTTTTCATGGCACAGTTAGGTTGCAGCGAGCCTGGGAACGATCCAATCCAATCCAGTTGGTAAAATTACAGGAATTTTCATTACGCCAGTTAATTATTTTACGTGCATTAAATAGAAAATGATTATTTTTTGAGATTTATGCGATATGGCTTGTGGTTCATTCACTATGTGGGAGTGTTATTTTTTATACGGTCGCCAGTGACCGATCAGTTCAGTATGGTACCACCCGGTCGCCAGTGACCGGCCAGCTCAGTTCAGTTTCAGCCTCCCCGGTAGCCAGTTACCGATCAGTTCAGCTTAGTGCAGTGGCCACAGGCGTAAAACATAATCTCAACAGAAAATTTTACCAGTTATTTCAGTACAGGCTCCAAGGAGCAAATATTTTTACAGTGATTTTCCAGTTCAATTATGCACGTGTTATAATTGCTCAGTACAGATTATTTTCAGTATGCCTCAGGACAGGATATTTTATCACATGCATATTTTAAATTCAGATTTTTACTCGTTACCTGCGATTTATGCATGCTGAGTCTTTAGGCTCACTAGACTTGATTGTTGTAGGTACTGATGAGGCCAGGGCCGAGGGCGGGGACCAGTGAGCCAGCTTGGGTCGGCAGTAGTGGCACCCGAGGACCTCAGAGCAGCAGTTGTTATTTTCTTCGCAAACAATTTTTATCAGTTGTTGGATATTTTTAAATCGTTGTTGTTGGCAAAACTTTGATTTTCTTCCGCTGCAATATTTTGAAATATTGAACTTGATTCACCAGTGATTTTATGAATGAGGCCATTTAAGTTCTTTTAAAAAGAAAATTTTTAATTTTCCGCAAATTTTCAAGCAAGTAGTTCGAGGGCCTTCACAGTACTACTAGCAAAAAAAAAATATCAATATAAACAATCCATTAATTTTTAAAATTTAAGTAAGTACTGCATAATTAAAGTCCTGACACAAAACATTTCATGAAAATATGCTGTGAAAATATTTCATGCTTTAAACAAAATGCGTAAATGTAAAACTTACAGACCGAAGACGTGACTTCGTGAGCTTCTCGTGGTCAGTAGTAGTACAACCCTTTACAAGAATATAGGCTCTGATACCACCTGTAAAGGCCTCTAAATTCGTGTTTGAAAATTTGCGAAAAAATTAAAAATTTTCTTTTTTTAAATAATTAAAATGCATCATTCATAAAATAAACTGATAAATCAAGTTTAATGTTCAAAATAGCAGCGGAAGAAATTATTGTTTGCAAAATAACGAGTTAAAGTAATCCAACAACTGATAAAAATGTTTGAGCATAAAAATGGTAAATGTTGTAAATGAGGTCCTCAGATTCCACTACTGCCGACCCGAGCTGGCTCACTAGTCCCCGCCCTCGGTCACGACCTCATCAGTACCTACAACAATCAAGTCTAGTGAGCCTAAAGGCTCAGCATGCATATATCGTAAATAACAAGTAATAATAATAAAATCGCATGCAAAGTGAAAATATCATGTCGTGAGTTATTATAATACTTGCATAACTGAACTGAAAATCGCATCATGAATAATTATAAATACGTGCATAATTGGGCTGAAGGTCGTAAGTGAAATGTTTGCTCCGTAGAGCCCTGTCATAAAATGGCATATAATAATTTTTTTTTGTTGAGATTATGTTATACGCACGTGGCCCCATGAACGGAACTGAACTGAACTGGTAAGTGACCACCGGGTGAAGTAATAATCGTCTGATCAGACTAATGCCATAGTATACTGGGTGGAACTGAACTGAACTGAACCGGTAAGTGACCACCGGGTGAAGCAATAATCCCATGATTGTTAAGTGGCCACAAGAAATATCGCATAAATCTCAAAAATGAATATTTTATATTTTTATGCACGTAATGTAACTAAACAACGTAATTAAATATCCTGTATTAATTTTACCGAATGGGTTAGATCATTCCCAGGCTCGCTGCGACTTAAATCTAACATGAAAAATATGCAAATGATTTTACTTGACCAAACTTTGTAATTGAATCCATAAACGAGACAATTACACCCATTGACTTAGTATTTAATCATGACTCCGTGCCAACCCGAACCAACACCGAACCATCATTTAGTAATGATTAAAATACACCTAAAATGATGAAATAATGCTCCAAAAATGACACAAGTCGAAATTTTGGTGAATGGAGGCCAAAACATGAAACGCTCTTTCGAGAGTCAATTTGGCACATCGCACCGTAAATTCTCGTACGACCTCTAACCGAATCACAAACGGTCAAAAACACGACCTTCCTAACTTGATGGGGTACTTTCCAGTCCAAGGTCATAGGCTAAAAGCCAACCAAGAACTCGAACAAGCCTCTGAACCGAAGCATCAACTTGCTGTCAAAAAAATACAGCAGCAGCGCTTTCATTTCCTTGCAACGTTTTCGAGACTACCGGCCATTGGGGCTTGAACCACCGACCAGAGCCTCTTTCCAACACCTTAAGGTGTGGCTTGAACCATGGCTAAGGGCCCTAGGCTAGCCACAATTCAAGAAACACCATGGACCACCCGAAACTTCCAACCGAGAAGCAAACCTGTACGTGTGGGGGAAAATGCTTCGTTTGCTGTCATGGACCTTTCCAGTGGCCATTTGATTGACCATGGCATGATCTAGACATCAAGGGGTATGATATGAACTGTGGCTAAGGGCTAAAAAGACAACCAAGATCCACACCCACACCATAAACTCAAAAATACACATGCAGAAAATGAAGGGGGTCGAAGGGGCTGTTCTTGTTTTTATTTGAAAACCGATTCCATCATGGACCAAGCCTCGAAAGGCCGACTTGGTCACGTCTTAGACATAATAATCAGGTGTTCTAACCATGGCTATAGCCCCTAGGGCAGCCAAGATCAGAAACATCACCCTTGACAGCAAACTGAAATTTCGAGACTCATTGTGACTCTAGGTGAGAGTTGCTGTCATATCTGATTTCCAGCATGCATGGGGCTTGAACTACTGGACCAACATGATTCTAATACACCCTAGCACATGTCTACGGGCATCCTTGGGAGCCTAGGGTCGAGCCAACCACCTGAAACCATCAAAACAGCCGAAACCGTGAGGAGCACAAGGAACCCGAAAAATTCTGCACACAATTTTCAAAAAGGACTTGAACAAATTTCGGTCTTTCCTTCATGATTCATGCATGCATGATGTTTTAAAATAATAATATGACTTGATTGAGGAGTAAATAAAAATATAAACATGCCTTGGTTTGTTTTGAAAGAAAAACAAACGAAACGACGACGCGGCGGAGATGGAGTTGCTTTGCTTTTCTTGTTTTTCTCTCTTGTTTCTTGCTAGGAGACTCACGATTTTCAGTGCTTAAATGTTCAGAATTTTCGAAAATGGAGGAGAGAAATATGTCTAGGAGAGTGAAGGGAAAGTTTGCAAAATAAATGGGATGAAATAAATCTTGATATCTTTTGAGTTAAGAGATAAGGGAAATGATTTGATATTGTTTGATTTGAGGGAGATTTGATGGTGAATGGCCGATTCTTCTATCAAATATGGGTAGGGATTTTGCTTAATTAATAATTATGGGAGATTAAAAATTGAGGGAATTATTCTACCAAGAAAAGATTAAGGAAATGATATCAAATGATGAGTTGTTAAACTAAATGTCCAATCTTTTGAAGGGGCCGAAAATATGCTAGATAAAGGGGTAAAATATTGCTTAATTATTAATTAGTAGGGATTAAAATGGTGGGGAAATTATCTCCCAAGAAAAGATAAGGAAATGAGTTAAAATGGTGAGTTGACAAACTCAATTAAATATATCATGAAGTGGCCGATTTCCTCTAAAAAAATGGGATAGAAAAATTACCTAATTAATAATTTTTGATGAATTAAATTGGAGAGATTATCTACCAAGAAAAACGGATAAGGAAAGAATCAAGGAAAAGAGTTGTCAAATATTTTCGAATCTAGAAAGGAGTGATGGCCGATTTTTCTACTAAATAGATGGGGTAGGAAAATTGCTCTATTAATAATTAATGAGGATTTAAAATTAAAGGAATTACTCTACCATAAAGGGATAAGAAAAGATATCAAAATGAAGAATTGACAAATTAATTAAATCCTTTAAGGGTAGTGGCCGAATTTTATGCTTAATAATGGAGGGAAATATTGCTTAATTATTGAAATTTAAATCTTTAGAATTTTATCTACCCATTAGGTATTTTAGTGAATTAATAAATTAGTTTGGGATAGAAAGTATCTTGCATGCATGGCTAAATCCTTAAATTTTAGAGGTAAATTTACTATCATGTTAAATTGTAATAAAATAAGTCTAGATTAACTTATCTCAATTGGTCACATAACTTTATTTTAGGCTTTTAATTAAATTATTTGGCATAAAGAATTTATTTACTATCTATCTCAAATTAATTAAATGATTCCTTAACTTTCTTTTACATTAAAATAAATTATTCTTTATCTTAAATAAATTCTAGGAATGTTTTCTGATTATTAAATTTTATCTTCATACTTCAACTCCAGTCCGGCCTCACTTATTTTAACTGAAAAGATAACAACTAAACTACTGCATAAAATGATTAAATTTAAAGAGAAGAATTTAAATTCTCATGCATCAAAATCATTTTAATTTAAATATTAGAATTATGCATGGTTTATACGTAGTCTGATTTACGGGTTCCTCATAAACCCCATATGCATGGACATAATATCAATAGCATAAGATGCACGTTAAAATTGAACTTAAAACATAGACATGCTGAAATCATGACTTAATGCTTAATACATAACATAATTCAAAACCTTAAAACTTACAAACTTGAGGTGTGGCTTCGTGAGCTTCTCGCGACTGGCAGTAGGCATAACCCTTTACAAGAACACCGCTCTCATACCAATTGTAACGTACCGTATTTTGAACTACTTGAATTTGCAGAAAGATTAAAAATTTTCTTAAATATAAAACAAACTTTCAAATTTGCATTAAAATAACTTGCTCGTCTAAAAACGTTGCAATAAAAACAACCAAAACCAAGTTTGCCAAAAGTAATAATCGTTTAAACATCATAAACCACTTCATGAAAATCAGAGTATTTTAAACTTTCATAAATTCTTAAAAACTTGGCGGTCCTCGGGTTTAGCCTCCCGCTCAGTCCAAGCCAGCTCACTGGTCCACATCTCTCGTCTCCTAAACTGCATCCTCACTTGCATCGATCAAGTCTAGTGAGTCTAAAGACTCAACACGTATAAACTGGAAGTAACGAGTACTACATAATAAGATCACATGCAGCTTTAAAATAGAACGTACATACTAGAACTTGAACTTGCATAAATAAACTTGAACATACGTACATACATATATACATAGACGTGCCATCAACATAAAACTTTTCTTAAACATGCTTGCATATTTGTACATACTTGAACATACATAACTTCATCATTTTACGTAGAGGCATGTATCAAAGCAAGTGACCCATACATAAATACGTCTGATCAGACTAAACCACAGTACTGGGTTACAGGAAAGATCCACTGCCACATACTTGAGATCCTCGTTCATGTTTTAACGGGTGGATTGGTCCCTATTCATGTTTTACCGCTTTCCAATCCTGATCTAAACCCGTTCATGCTTTAACGGGATGGATAGGTCCTCGGGCACGTTCACCGACTTCCAAACCCATTCATAAATTTGTCACAAAACATTTAGCATACCTCAAAAACTTAAAAGTATTTTCTTTGCACGTCGAACATACTTATTTGGCGTTGAGGTATTCGTTGGATCTCGCTTGGGGCCGCTGATGCACAAACTAACATGGATTCGCATACTTAACAGGTGCAACTTAGACGTAATAATCATACTTACGCACAAGCTCATTCATTTCCTTAGGACGTTCTAGGATTCCCTTGACTCGACCTTGTTAAACATTGCACTAAACTAAGATATCAAACCTCAAAGCATTAAACATAAGTTTTCCCAAAAATGAAGTACACGGACCCCGTGCCCAGGTCCGGCTCCGGGGCCGTGTAGGTACTGTAAAATGTGTCGTGCAGAAAAGGGAAGGCACGGACCCCGTGCCTAGATCCGTGTAGGGGTCCGTGTAGATACTATAAAAACACACCGAAAAGAAGGAGGGGCATGGACCCCATGCCAGGGTCCGTGTGGGGGTCCGTGTAGGATCGTAATGTAATATCCCAATCTTTTAGCATTTTATTGTTTATAATATTATTTTTGGTTGGGTGTTTAGGAAATATCTTTATTGGAATGATTGTTATATGGTCATTGTTTATGGTTATTGTTTTGGAATCATGTTCATAGTTGGTGATGATTATGGAAGTGAATAGGTAGAATAGAAAGTTGATCTTAAGCCAAATAGGAAATGGAAGTGCATAAACGGTATGAAAAATGTGGCAGTAGTTGTGGTTTTTAGTATAATATTTTGTATATTGATCCAATTGATGTGAGGCCACTTCCATTAGAAAGAAAAGATATAAGGCTATAACTTTCTTATTTTGAGTTTTGTTCAAATCCTTAGGGAAGACGAGCCAAAAGCGGCCCGAAGTGTGTCGTGTGTTTCGTTGTTCCTGCACTGACACATGTTGGTAGAATTGGCATAACGCTTTACTCAGACCTCCAAATGATCTGAAATTTGGAGAGATTCAAGAAAACACATAGGGCTACAACTGTCATGTTTACCACTTTGGCTAATTCCGAAGAAAAATTGCAGTTTTGGCCCCTGGAAGTGGGTACACGGACCCCTACACGGGGTCCGGGTCTTGCCATGAAAAATGAGCGATTTCGCGAGTGTACACGGACCTATACACGGAGGGGGGCACGGGATCCGTGTATATGGCTTAGAAAACACGTTTTTGGTGTATTTGAAGGCTTTTAAATATAATTCTAAACCCTTCATTCCTCATCTCTTTTCCCTTCTATTCCATCGATTCAAGCTTTTCTCTTCAAGGTTTTTCTCTCTTCATCTTCCACCTCAAGTTCAAGGATTTTAGTATACTACCTAGAGTCTCCTACCCCATTCTCAAGCTTTGAGGTAAGGATGTTATAGTCTTGAGTTGAGAAGGATTTGCAAGTTGAAGATATATGTTGGATTGATTGAATTTCCTATGCTTATTGGTGTTGATTGATGATTAAATTCATGTATCTTGTAGGAACTTCTTCTAAGTGATCATAGCAACCACTTGCTTGTGGGTTGTATGTTAAAGCTTTTCCTTGTGCTCACATGATTTATATATGTATCAAGCCATGTTATTGCTAACTAGCCCCTCCCATTGACATATAATCGATAGGTATATTGTTATATATATTCATTGTTCAAAGATTACTATGGAATTCATTGACAAAGGAGCTAGTAACTCATTGTTCCTACCAAGTGTTTGATGTAATGCCTCAATGAGATTTCCTATGATTAAAGCCAAGGAATGATAGTAATTCATGCATGTCATTGGCCAATCACATGATTATGAAGTATCTCTCACAAGTTTGATATTTGTATCAAAGAGATACTTGCCATAGGTCACAGGTCACAGAACTGTCATTTCCTTCCTTTAATTCATGATATGATATCCTTTACATTGATATGAGATTTATAATTCATTCTTTATCGCCATTGCCATAGCCATGTTCTAAGCCCAAGCTATGTATATGTAATTGCTATGTATAGCTTCTTACTTACTGAGTTTTATTCTCATTCCAGTTATGTCATGTGATGCAGGTGACAAAAAGGACTGAAATGGATTGTTCGAGGCGGGGGAAGTCATATAAGAGGCCAAGTGAAAGACTTTTTGGTTTTGTCATTTTGAATTGTGGTGGAATGAACATATTTAAAGTTTTAAAATGTCATGTATTTGGCTAAATGAATGATGGGGAAAAATTTTGTGTCGGCTTCTGGTTATGTGTTGAAGGATATGATTGTGAATGGTTATGTATATTAGTGCGTAAAATAGTTATGATGTAAATGATATATTGTTCTTTCCTTTTAATGCAAATGATTCCGCGTATGTCATTTATTTTAAATGTTATTGTTATGGGAGTGGGGTTGTTTCAATTGGTATCAGAACGAAAGTTCTTGGACCGTATATGACTTCTTCTGCCTAGGACAATCCGGTATGTTTTCGATCCTGCATCTATTGATTTTAACTTTGAGCGTTGATCCTATTCCATTGTTATTGATGTATTCTTTCTTCCTATCTATGTTAAAGTGAGCTTATGTGTAGGAAATGCCTCCTAAACGAAAGGTTACTGAAGGGGATGATAGGACCCCTATCACTGATAGGACTACCAACGTTGTAGATGAATTCAGTAAATTAATACAAGAACAAGCGAAAGTTCATGGTGAACAAATTCAACAGTTGTTGACTCTGCATACCTCAACCCAGGGTCATGCTCAAGGAAGAGGACAAGGTAGAGTGGAAAGCAACGAAGGTAGTTCTTATGATGTATTCAGGCGAATGAACCCTCCCGAATTTGTCTGTGGTGCCGATCCACTCGTGGCTCTTGAATGGATCAAATCGTTGGAAGCCATATTCGATTATTTGAAGTTCACTGACCAAGAAAAGGTGAGTTGTGATGTGTTTATGTTGGTCAAAGCTGCTCGTATCTGGTGGGAAGCCACCAAGGTGACAGTTAATGTTCAAGAATTAAAGTGGAACGAGTTTAAAGATTTATTCTATGCCAAATATTTCTCGAGCGAAGTAAAAGCCAAGAAGGTGAAAGAATTTCTGGAATTGATGTAGGATGCTTTGTCTGTTACTGAATATACGTTGAAGTTTGAGGAATGATGTGTTTTTGTTCCTTTTATTGCTGAGAACGATAAGGATGAAGGAGAACATTTCCTTCGGGGTTTGAAGCCAGAGATTCGAAGAGATGTGCATATGTCCAAGGTGGTCACATACCAGGATATTGTTGAGAGGGCCTTGCTAGCCGAGCACGATGAGCAAGAGATCGAGAAAGAGAAGCAATTAAGAAGACAAGCTTTCCAAGCTAGAGGACAAGGTGCAAGTGCAAATGTTCGTGGTGGCCACAAAGGTAAGGGCAAGATAGAGCAGCGCTCTAAACCTCCTGTGCCTTCTTCTGATACTGAACGACAGGTATGTCCTAAGTGTGGAAAGCCACACAAGGGTGAGTGTTTGGTGGGTAGTGGACGATGTTATAGATGTAAGGAAATGGGGCATACAGCACAGAAGTGTCCTCTCTCCTCTGATAAAGGAAAAGTTCAAGGCAGAATCGTTACGATGACAAAAGAAGGAGCCAATCCTGATTCGTCTGTCATATCAGGTAATATTCTTATATCTGGCAAAGAAGCACTTACATTGATTGATACCGGAGCAACTCATTCTTTTATGTCTGAAGTATTTATGCAATCCTTATCTCGCGAGCCTTCTATCATGCCTTTACAATTCAATATTATGTTGCCTTCTGGTGATGAGATTTGTCCTACTAGTATTCTTAAGGCATGTCCAGTACAGATAGGTTCGAGATTGTTGTATGCTGATTTTATTGTAATTCCGATGGTTGCTTTCGATGTTATTTTAGGTATTGATTGGTTATACGCTTATCGTGCCGTGATTGAATGTGTGGAAAAGACCGTGAGGTTTTTAACTAATGATCATGAAGGTGATGAATTTGTTGGGCTAGGTTCTTCACTAAGTATTCCCCTTATTTCTTGTCTCCAAGCTACGAAATTATTAAATAAGGGTTGAATCGTGATGGTTTATTGACCTTTCGAGGTAAGATATGTGTCCCTATGGGTGATGGCATTCGAAAAGATGTACTTCTTGAAGCTCATATATCGCCATATTCTGTACATCCCGGTAGTACCAAGATGTACCAAGATCTTCGACATCTTTATTGGTGGCCAGGTATGAAGAAAGATATCATGTTATTTGTTTCTGAATGTCTAACCTGTCGGCAGGTTAAGATTGAGCACCAGAGACCAGCGGGATTGTTGCAATCCTTGCCTATACCGCAATGGAAGTGGAAGCACATAACCATGGATTTTGTTACTGGCTTACCAAGGACGCAGAAAGGCTTCAATTCTATTTGGGTGATCGTGGATCGATTAACCAAGTCATCTCATTTTCTTCCTGTCAAGACGACGTATTCTATGAATCAGTATGCCGAGGCTTATATTCAAGAGATTGTGAGACTTCATGGGATACCAGTATCGATAGTTTCAGATCGTGATCCAAGGTTAACATCAGAGTTTTGGAAGAGTTTGCATCGAGCCTTGGGAACGAAATTGGCTTTCAGTACTGCGTACCATCCTCAAAGCGACGGTCAATCAGAAAGGGTTATCCAAATTCTTGAAGATATGCTAAGGGCTTGTACGATTGATTTCCCGGGAAGTTGGGATTCCAAGTTGCCTTTGGTGGAGTTCACGTATAATAACAGCTACCAGTCTTCTATAAGCATGGCACCTTATGAAGCTTTATATGGAAGAAAGTGCCGATCTCCTTTGTTTTGGGAAGAGGTAGGTGAAAGGAAGATGTTGGGACCGGAGTTGGTTCAACAAACAGCAGATGTTGTGGCATTGATCCAAGAAAGAATGAGGACCGCTCAGTCTTGACAGAAAAGTTATGCCGATGTTCGACGACGACCTTTAGCATTCGAGGTTGGTGATCATTTATTTATTAAGATAGCTCCTCTCAAGGGAGTTATGAGATTTGGCAAGAAAGGTAAGTTAAGTCCTCGATATATTGGGCCGTTTGAGCTTCTTGATAAGATTGGAGACCGAGCCTATCATCTTGCATTGCCACCGGACTTGGATCGAGTTCACAACGTATTTCATGTTTCTATGCTACGTAAATACCTTCCCAATCCATCGCATGTTCTTCGACATGAATCATTAGACCTTTTGCCTAATTTAAGCTACGAGGAAATGCCGGTTCAAATTCTTGATCGCAAAGTTAAAGTGTTGAGAAATAAAGAAATTGGCCTTGTCAAAGTTCTTTGGAGGAATCATGTTATTGAAGAGGCAACATGGGAACCGGAAGAGGAGATGAAACATCGTTATCCCAATTTATTCAACTGTAAGCAAATTTCGGGGACGAAATTTTTATAAGGAGGAGAGATTGTAATATCCCAATCTTTTAGCATTTTATTGTTTATAATATTATTTTTGGTTGGGTGTTTAGGAAATATGATTATTGGAATGATTGTTATATGGTCATTGTTTATGGTTATTGTTTTGGAATCATGTTCATAGTTGGTGATGATTATGGAAGTGAATAGGTAGAATAGAAAGTTGATCTTAAGCCAAATAGGAAATGGAAGTGCATAAACGGTATGAAAAATGTGGCAGTAGTTGTGGTTTTTAGTATAATGTTTTGTATTTTGATCCAATTGAAGTGAGGCCACTTCCATTAGAAAGATAAGATATAAGGCTATAACTTTCTTATTTTGAGTTTTGTTCAAATCCTTAGGGAAGACGAGCCAAAAGCGGCCCGAAATGTGTCGTGTGTTTCGTTGTTCCTGCACTGACACATGTTGGTAGAATAGGCATAACTCTTTACTCAGACCTCCAAATGATCTGAAATTTGGAGAGATTCAAGAAAACACATAGGGCTACAAATATCATGTTTACCACTTTAGCTAATTCCGAAGAAAAATTGCAGTTTTGGCCCCTGGCAGTGGGTACACGGACCCCTACACGGGGTCCGGGTCTTGCCATGAAAAATGAGGGATTTCCCGAGTGTACACGGACCTATACATGGATGGGGGCACGGGGTCCGTGTATAAGGCTTAGAAAACACGTTTTTGGTTTATTTGAAGGCTTTTAAATATAATTCTAAACCCTTCATTCCTCATCTCTTTTCCCTTCTATTCCATCGATTCAAGCTTTTCTCTTCAAGGTTTTTCTCTCTTCATCTTCCACCTCAAGTTCAAGGATTTTAGTATACTACCTAGAGTCTCCTACCCCAATTCTCAAGCTTTGAGGTAAGGATGTTATAGTCTTGAGTTGAGAAGGATTTGCAAGTTGAAGATATATGTTGGATTGATTGAATTTCCTATGCTTATTGGTGTTGATTGATGATTAAATTCATGTATCTTGTAGGAACTTCTTCTAAGTGATCATAGCAACCACTTGCTTGTGGGTTGTATGTTAAAGCTTTTCCTTGTGCTCACATGATTTATATATGTATCAAGCCATGTTATTGCTAACTAGCTCCTCCCATTGACATATAATCGATAGGTATATTGTTATATATATTCATTGTTCAAAGATTACTATGGAATTCATTGACAAAGGAGCTAGTAACTCATTGTTCCTACCAAGTGTTTGATGTAATGCCTCAATGAGATTTCCTATGATTAAAGCCAAGGAATGATAGTAATTCATGCATGTCATTGGCCAATCACATGATTATGAAGTATCTCTCACAGTTTTGATATTTGTATCAAAGAGATACTTGCCACAGGTCACAGGTCACAGGTCACAGAACTGTCATTTCCTTTCTTTAATTCATGATATGATACCCTTTACATTGATCTGAGATTTATGATTCATTCTTTATCGCCATTGCCATAGCCATGTTCTAAGCCCAAGCTATGTATATGTAATTGCTATGTATAGCTTCTTACTTACTGAGTTTTATTCTCATTCCAGTTATGTCATGTGATGCAGGTGATAAAAAGGACTGAAATGGATTGTTCGAGGCGGGGGAAGTCATATAAGAGGCCAAGTGAAAGACTTTTTGGTTTTGTCATTTTGAATTGTGGTGGAATGAACATATTTAAAGTTTCAAAATGTCATGTATTTGGCTAAATGAATGATGGGGAAAAATTTTGTGTCGGCTTCTGGTTATGTGTTGAAGGATATGATTGTGAATGGTTATGTATATTAGTGTGTAAAATAGTTATGATGTAAATGATATATTGTTCTTTCCTTTTAATGCAAATGCTTCCGCGTATGTCATTTATTTTAAATGTTATTGTTATGGGAGTGGGGTTGTTTCACATAAACTTGACACCGAGAGGGAAACAAAGGCACGGACCCCATGTAAGGGTCCGTGTAGGGGTCCGTGTAGTTGCGCTGATCGAAAACCCACTAAAATTCAACACATGTGTTGCCTAACATTCTAAACTCGGTTACACGGACTATGCACCGACACCTCGAGACCCTTCTTAGGATGCTACTACATTGATTCAACCTGTACAACACCCCGAAACATGATGCCCATCCTAATACAATACAATCTCATAATCACGGAAATTGACACCAAATCATTTCCTACGACTTCTAATGAATTCAAGTGCCTATCGACACTAACGGGCATACGAAATACCAACCCAACATCATACTAAACATACATAAATGCAGCAACGATCACCCATCGATCCCCAACGAAGCTTGCAACAATAAAACTTCAAGAACACATCAATAACATAATTTTCCAGAAAACGCAGTTTGATCAGTCCCACAAAAATGATCATATCTCTCTCAATTTTTATCCAAATATTTCTAATTTTATCCAACACTTGGCTCGACGGGCACCTAATCTAACAATCTCCCACTTGCACTAGAGCCAACTACCCATATGCTTCAAATCCATCGATTCGCGATGCTTCTCGAACAATGGTCCAAGTAAAGGCTTAGTTAGCGGATCAGCAATATTATCTGCGGAGCCGACTTTTTCAATCGAGACATCTCCTCTTTCCACAATCTCTCGGAGGATGTGGTACTTTCTCAATACATGTTTGGACTTCTGATGAGACCTTGGCTCCTTTGCTTGAGCTATAGCTCCCGTGTTGTCACACAACACCGGGACAAGAGCAACTCCATTAGGAATGATATCCAACTCTTGGATGAAATTCCTTATCCAAACAGCCTCCTTTGCTGCATCTGATGCAGCAATGTATTCGGCCTCAGTGGTGGAATCTGCAGTACTGTCTTGCTTGGAACTCTTCCAAGAGACAGCAACACCATTGAGCATGAATACGAATCCAAAGGTTGACTTCAAGTCATCGATATCGCTTTGGAAGCTAGAGTCGGTATAGACTTCCAATTTCAGTTCTCCATCACCATAGACCAAGAACAACTTATTGGTCCTTCTCAAATACTTGAGGATGTCTTTCACAACTTTCCAATGTGGAAGATCAGGGTTCGATTGATATCTACTCACTACACTTAGTGCGAAAGGCACGTCAGGACGTGTAGATATCATCCCATACATGATGCTACCAATCGCAGATGCATATGGAATGCGTGTCATCGCCGCTATCTCTGCATCAGTCTTGGGAGACATAGACTTGGATAGGGACATGCCATGACACATTGGTAGATGTCCTCTCTTGGACTCATCCATAGAGAACCACTTCACGATGGTATCAATGTATGTGGACTGGGTGAGACCAAGCAATCTTCTCGATCTATCTCTAAAGATCTGTATTCTCACTACAAAAGATGCTTCACCCAAGTCCGGTATCGAGAACTTACTCACTAACCATATTTTAGTTGATTGCAACATTCCTACATCATTCCCAATGAGTAGAATGTCATCAACATAAAGCACCAGGAATGTCACAGCACTCCCACTGACCTTCTTATACACACAGGGTTCCTCAGGATTCTTAATAAAACCAAACTCTTTGATTGTACTATCGAATCTAAGGTTTCAACTCCTAGATGCCTGCTTTAGACCATAAATAGATCTTTGAAGTTTGCATACCATATGCTCACTTTCGATAGATGTAAACCCTTCAGGTTGAGACATGTAAATCTCTTCCTTAATATCCCCATTAAGAAAGGCTGTCTTGACATCCATCTGCCATATCTCACAGTCATACCATGCAGCTATGGCTAGCAATATCCTTATCAACTTGAACATTGCAACTGGAGAAAATGTTTCCTCAAAGTCAACTCCTTGTCTTTGAGTATATCTTTTTGCTACCAATCGCGCCTTGAAGGTCAATACCTTCCCATCCGCCCCAAGTTTCCTCTTGTAAATCCATTTACACCCTATGGGAATTCCCTCATGTGGATCCACGAGATTCCACACTTGGTTCGAATGCATGGAATTCATCTCAGATTCCATTGATTCAAGACACTTGGATGAATCGGCATCAGATAACGCTTCCTTGAAGGTCCTTGGATCACATCCATGGTTAGGCTCATCATGGCTGTAAGGCCCGAGAAATTTATCCTGTTAATCTTAAATATTTAGTGATTAATTGATGTGATTATAGACGGAAGGAATCAGACCGGGAAAGACGAGAAAAGACTGAAGAATTGCGCGCGCATGCACGACGTGAGCCGCGCACATGCGCGAAATGTCCAGAGAAGTTGGCGCATATGCGCCGAATGGAGGCGCGCATATGCGCGAGTTGCCTTGCGCGAGACAGTAGGTCTTGCGCATATGCACGACGATGGGGAGCGCATATGCGCGAGCTGCCGTGAGTCAAACGCGCCGAGACATATTGTCTCGCGCATATGCGCCGAGTGATGTCGCGCGTATGCGCGAGACGTGCAGTATGCACATTTAGCAACTTTCCTTTCATGCGTGAATGTGTATATAAGTACCTTGCAATTCTTCAGAAGAAAGAAAGAAAGAACCGAGGGAGGGAAGCTCCAAATCCTTATGCCTTTATATCTCGATCCGTCCGTTAGATTTTCAATCCGACTTCAGTACTGAGTTCCTATCGACGCAGGCTATAACTGGACGTAAGTTTTGTTACGTTTAGATATGATTTGAAATTATGGTATTGTTATACCGTAGAAAATCAGTAAATTGATATTGATCAGATTCGGTAGTGATTTCGATTATATCGTGATATCGTCGATATAGATTAGATTGTATCTTAATTCGATATTGATCAGATTATGTTTGATTTGAGTATTGATCAGACTAGATTTTGAATTGAGTTGCATATTGAGATTGTGCCTATGCGATATTGTATTTCAGATTGATATGGACAGATTTGATTTTGAGACTTCGACTTTGTCAGACCGAGAAGATAAAGGTATAAATTAATGTTGAGTTGGGATTCCACAACTCGAGTAAGGTTTGACTTGAGTCTCCCGAAATCACATACTTTATTTTATTGCATTGTTATTTGCAATTGAATGATATTGATATCTTTGATTTATTGATTGATGTACGGAGTCATAGGCGGATATGTCTAGTCGTACACGAGTGATCTTGTGACAGAAGCGCCTGATAGTGGTGAGATCGCCACGGGCACATTGCACGATGTCACAAGATAGGATATTGGTGAAAATGCCAAAGTCTGTGACGGTTAGGTCAAGACACCGGACGTTTGGCTATATCGGAGTGGATAGAATTGGAGTTTCTTCTATTACTGGTGTTCGATATGAAAAGAGCCAAAGTTCGTGAATAAGAACATGCCACCACCCCGATCGGGAGTGTAGGTGGGTGTATGTTCTTATTCCGATCGGGAGTGTAGGTGGGTGTATGTTCTTATTCCGATCGGGATCCCTAGATTATGACTGAGTCGAGTCTGAGTCTGAGAATCACGGAGAGTGATTCATTGCTTGATATGGAATTATGTTCCTGATGATGATATATGTTTAGAATATAATTTATTCTTGATATTGATTCATGTTTAGGATTATAATACATGTGATGAATATTTGATTCATGTTCGGATTTTGATACATGTTATGAATGTTTATTTCATGCTTTTATATTGTTTATATGGACGGCATGTATACATGATTTATACTGGGAATATAATTCTCACCAGAGTTATCCGGCTGTTGTCTTGTTTGTACGTGTGCATGACGACAGGTGGGACGAGATCAGGGTTAAGAAGAGAACGAGGCTGGACTAGATAGCGTGGAGATCCGGGCTCAGAAATAAATTAGGAGTCAGCACTGATATGTAGTTGAACCTAGTTGGATTATTGTAGACCATACAAGACTTGTATGTTTATATTTAATATGTAATTCAGATTGATTTACATAACGTTTTCCGCTTTGTATTTTAAAAAAAAATTTAGACCCTATTTATTAAAATTGAGTAATTAGTCCCAAGGATGATTAAGAACTTGATTAGCGTCCGGGTCCCCACAATGGCCCTCTTCAAGTAGCAGACCATACCTCATAGGTGGTCTCGAGACTCTTTCGGATCTTCTAGGAGCTTGTATCTCCTCTCTTGGCTCTTCGGGTGTGGGTTCTATAATTGTGGGTGTCTCTCGAACCTCTTCGAGTTCTATCATCTCTTCTTTTCTATCCAATAGAAATTCTTTTTCCAAAAAGGTCGCATTCCTAGAAACAAACACCTTTGTGTCTTGAGGATGATAGAAATAATATCCAACTGAATTCCTTGGATACCCCACAAAGTAATATAAAATGGATCGACTATCCAATTATATCCCACTACCTGCTTCACATAAGCAGAGCATCCCCATATTCTAAGATAAGAATATTTGGGAGGCTTACCCATCCATATCTCATATGGTGTCTTATCAACTGCCTTTGAATGGACATTGTTCAACAACAGTGCCACGGTCTCAAGCGCATATCCCCAAAAGGATGGTGGCAACTCCGTGAACCCCATCATAGACCGAACCATGCCCATCAAAGTCCGGTTACGACGCTCCGAAACACCATTCAACTGTGGTGTAGCAGGCGGAGTCCTTTATGAGAGAATCTCATTCTCCCTAAGATACTCTTGGAACTCGACACTCAAGTATTCACCTCCTTGATCCGATCGAAGTGACTTGATGCTTCGTCCCAACTGTTTCTATACTTCACTTCTGAATTCTTTGAACCTTTGAAAGGCTTCAGACTTGTATTTCATCAAATACACATACTCATACCTCAAAAATTCATCGATAAAGGTGATGAAGTAGGCATGTCCATGCTTAGTGGTGATGCTAAGCGGACCGCACTCATCGGTATTGATCAAATCCAATAACCCTTTGGCTCGCTCCACATGGCTCTTAAAGGGAATTTTGGTCATCTTTCCTTTCAGACAGGATTCACAAGTTGTGAGAGAATTAATATCAGACATATCAAACATGCCTACTCCCACTAGCTTGTTCATCCTTCTTAGGGAAACATGTCCTAATCGAGCATGGCATAATTATGCCGAATTTAGAGTATCTTGTTTTCGTTTGTTTGTTGTTGTTATTGCTTGGACATTGTTTAGTGGAATATCTTTCAATTTTAAGTTATAGAGATCGTTTTCAAGTTCACCTGTACCTATCAAACATTCATTCTTGTAAATTTTACAAACACCTTTGCTACAAGAATATCCTTCTTTGTCAAGCATAGAAATGTAAATAATGTTTTTCACCAAATCAGGTACAAACAAAACATCTCTTAAAATCATTGTTCAACAATAAGTAAACATCTCTCACGGCCTTTGCAGCAACTCTTGCTACATTACCCATCCTCAAGAAGGTCTCACCTTCCCTAAGTCCACCTGGAAATCATTACAGAGATATGAGCCACAGCCGGTATCCAATACCCAAGAAGTAGAGTTATTTGAAATGTTTACTTCAATATAGAACATACTGTTTCTAGAACTCTTCTGGGCAAGATATTCTCTACAGTTACGCCTCCAATGTCCAAGCTTCTTGCAGTGATGTCAAATATAAGCAGTCTTGTCAGCCTTCACTGGTATGGCTGCCACAGCGGGACTCGGAGATTGCTTCTTCAAGGGCACGTTCTTCTTGGGACATTGGAAAGAACGCTTCTTTCTCTTCCCAGGTAGACCAGTCTTCGTGCTAGATGAAGAGCCCACATAAAGAACCGACTTCTCTTTCTTGATGGTGGCTTCAAACATACAAGCATATTCAGCAACTCCTCAAGGGTAGGCTCTAGCTTGTTCATGTTGAAATTCACCACAAAATGATCAAATGAGCTATGCAGCGACAAGAGCAACACGTCGGTAGTCAACTCCGAAGGCAACGTAAGATCCATGCCAAAGAGCTTGTCCACAAGCCCAATCAACTTTAGGCCATGCTCATGGACTGAAGCCCCATCTCGCATGCATAAAGTGATCGGCTCCTTGACGGTAGCATGCCTAAGAGGCTGTGTTTGCTCACCAAAGAGCTCCTCGAGATGCAAATGAAAATTTGCGGAAAATTAAAAATTTTCTTTTTTTAAAAGAACTTAAATGGCCTCATTCATAAAATCACTGGTGAATCAAGTTCAATATTTCAAAATATTGCAGCGGAAGAAAATAAAGTTTGCCAAAAATCACAATTTAAAAATATCCAACGACTGATAAAATGTTTGCGGAATAAAATAACAACTGCTGCTCTGAGGTCCTCGGGTGCCACTACTGCCAACCCAAGCTGGCTCACTGGTCCCCGCCCTCGGCCCTGGCCTCATCAGTACCTACAACAATCAAGTCTAGTGAGCCTAAAGACTCAGCATGCAAATATCGCAGGTAACGAGATTAAAATATGCATGAGTTAACATATCCTGTCCTGAGGCATGCTGAAAATAATCTGTACTGAGCAATTATAATACGTGCATAACTGAACTGATAATCACAGAAAAAAATGTTTGCTCCTTGGAGCCTGTACTGAAATAACTGATAAAATTTTCTATTGAGATTATGTTTTACGCCTGTGGCCCCTGCACTAAGCTGAACTGATCGGTAACTGGCTACCGGGGAGGCTGAAACTGAACTGAGCTGGCCGGTCAGTGGCGACCGGGTGGTACCATACTAAACTGATCGGTCATTGGCGACCGTATAAAATAACACTCCCACATAGTGAATGAACCACAAGCCATATCGCATAAATCTCAAAAATAATCATTTTCTATTTAATGCACGTAAAATAATTAACTGGCATAATGAAAATGTTCCGTCATTTTACCAACTGGATTGGATTGGATCGTCCCCAGGCTCCCTGCAACCTAACTGTGCTATGAAAAATATGCAATAGCTTAAACATGACCAACTACGCAATTTACGTTCAAAAGATGCGACTATGATGCCTAATGACTTCGCATTTAATCATGACTCCGAGCCAACCTGAACCGAAATCGAACCGACGTATAGTCATGATTAAAATACGCTGAAAAATCATAAAATAATGCTCCTAAAATGATAGGGTCGAAAACTAGGTGGAATGGAGGCCAAAACACGAAACGCTCTTTCGAGAGTCAATTTGGCACATCGCACCGTAAATTCTCGTACGACCTCAAAAATGATCCAAATGACAAACGGTCAAAAACATGACCCTTCTAACTCAATGGGGCACTGTACACTCCAAGGCCATAGGCTAAAAGCCGACCGAGAACTCGAACGAGTCTCCGAACCGACACAGCAACTTGCTGTAAAATTCCAGCAACTGTACAATCGTGTATCTTGTGTTGTTTTCGAGACTACCGGCCATTGGGGCGTGAACCACCGACCAGAGACTCTTACCAACATCCCAAGGAGTGATTTGACCCATGGCTAAGGGCCCTAGGCCAGCCACAATCCGCGTCACACCAAAACTCAACCGAAACTCCAACCGAGAACCAACGTGCATGCGTGTCTAGTGTTTTGCCTAGATCGATGTCTTGCGTCGTTCCAGAGGCCATTTGATTGACCATGGCACGATCTAGACATATAGGGGCATGGTATGAACCGTGGCTATGGGCCATAGGCCAACCAAGATCCATACCAAGCAACCAAAAATCGAAACCATATGCTGAACCAAGGAAGAAGCCGAATGGGGAAAGGGGCTGTTCTTGTTGATTTGATTAAAACCGATGCACCATGGACCAAGCCACCAAAAGGGCAACTTATTCACGTCTTAGACATGCTAGGGGAGTGATCCAACCATGGCTAAGAGCCCTTAGGGCAGCCAAGATCAGATCCAACCCCTTGACATAAAAACTGAAATTTTCGAACACATGAGAAGCAATGGGAAAGTTGCTGTCATTCTGAATTTCCAGCGAGCATGGGGTTAAACCAATGGACAAACGTGGTCCTAATGCATCCTATTACATGTATATAGGTCCCCTTGGGAGCCTGGAATCGAACCAATCACCTGAAACAACAAAACTCAGAAAAACATAAAGCTTGTCATGAAAGGGCCAAAATCTGCATGCATTTCGGTTTTTGCATGATAAAACATGATCATGTACTGAAAAATAATTGATAATATGACTTGATTGAGGTTTGAAAGAAATCTAGACATGCCTGGTTATCGTTTGAAATGAAAACGAAAAGAAGAGACGAGACGGCGCGGAGGAGACGGAGTTGCTTGCTTTTCTTCCTTCCTAAGCTCTCGATTTTTCTCTCTATTATTTCTAGCTATGCCTCACGTATTTTACACTGAAAAGAGGTCTGATTTTCGGTGGTGATGGAGGGGGAGTGATGGTTATGAAGGTGAGGAGAAGGGTGCACAATAATAGGATCATATCAAGACTAAGTCTTCTCATTTTGAATTTTGAATTATGGTTTGATATCAAATGAGTTGGTGGATGCTTCTAGGAGGTAGTGGCCGATTTTCTCCCTTGATATCTAGACTAGGATGTGCCCATTAATTAATTAAATTGTGCTCCCAAAAATCCTAGAATTATCCTACTAATTACATGCAAAGAATTGGTCAAAGTTGATGAGTTGGAAATGTGTGGTCTAGGCAAGGGGTGGCCGAAACATGCATGATAAATGGTAGGGGAAAATTGATTATCTAGTAATTTAATAACCCTTAAAAGCCTTACTAATCCTTTAATTAATTTAGTGAGCTAACCCCTTAATTAAGTAACTTAATGAGTTCATTTCTTAATCACCTCAAATAATTAAATTAAATCCTCAAACCTCCCTTTCTAACTTAAATTAACTTACTTGCTAGCTAAATTAACTTCTGGAAATATTTCTCGAATCTTAAATTCTATCTCCAAACTCCAACTCCAGTCCGGCCTCACTGAAATAACTGAAATGCTAAAAATCAAACTACTGAACTGAAATAATAAATAATTAACTTCAAATAAATGCATTTAAAATAATCATGCAATGAAGTCAATTAAATTTAAAAATCTAGAATTATGCATGGCTTAAACGTAGACTGATTTACGGGTTCTACAATCCTTTCCCCCTTAAAAGAAATTTCGTCCTCGAAATTAGAACTCACCGAATAACTCGGGGTATCGATCTCTCATCTCCGGCTCAGACTCCCACGTAGCTTCCTCCTCAGAATGGTTGAGCCATTTGACTTTGACTCGCTTAACAAGCTTGTTCCGAAGTTTCTTCTCCTGTCTGTCTAGGATCTGCACGGGTCTCTCTTCATAAGATAAGTTCGGAGTAAGCTGCAACGGCTCGAAATTCAGCACATGCGAAGGAGTGTACTCCGGCTAGATTCGGCGGAAGAGCCACACGATAAGCTAGCGTCCCAACTCTGTCGAGGATCTCAAACGGTCCAATGAATCTCGGACTGAGCTTCCCTTTATTGCCAAACCTCATGACACCCTTCATAGGTGCCACTTTCACAAAGACATGATCGCACACTGCAAACTCTAAGTCTCTCCTCCGCTGATCGGCATAACTCTTCTGTCGGCTCTGAGCAGTCCTCATCCTATCACGGATATTGACTACTACCTCTGCTGCCTGCTGGACAATCTCTGGACCCAACTCTGCTCTCTCTCCTACCTCATCCCAATGAACAGGAGATCTACACTTGCGGCCATACAGTGCTTCATACAGAGCCATACCTATAGACGACTGGAAACTGTTGTTATAGGTGAACTCAACCAGTGGCAAGTTCGTCTCCCAACTCCCTGAGAAATCGATGACGCAAGCGCGAAGAAGATCCTCCAAAATCTGAATAACTCGCTCCGACTGCCCATCTGTCTGCGGATGGAAAGCTGTGCTAACAGCAACTTCGTACCCAAAGTCGAATGCAAACTCTTCCAAAATGAGGAAGTGAATCTGGGATCTCTGTCAGATACGATAGAAACTGGAATACCATGGAGTCGGACTATCTCTCGGATATACAGCTCTGCATACTGAACCATGGTGAAAGTCGTCTTAATAGGCAAGAAGTGCGCTGATTTGGTAAGACGATCTACAATCACCCAAATAGCATTCGATCCCCTGGCTGACTTCGGCAATCCGGTCACAAAATCCGTGGTAACATTCTCCCACTTCCACTCGGGAATAGGGAGAGGCTTGAGCAAACCTGCTGGTCTCTGATGCTCGGCCTTCACTAACTGGCAAGTCAGACACTCGGACACAAATCGCCTGATGTCCTTCTTCATCCCTGGCCACCAATACAATAGCTGCAGATCCTTGTACATCTTCGTACTCCCAGGGTGAATGGAGTACGAGGACATATGGGCCTCTGATAAGATTTCTACTCGGATAGAATCACTGCTAAGAACCCATATCCTATCTCGGTATCTCACAATACCGTCGCTGACTGAATACAAAACACTGCCCTTGGCTTCATCTCTCTTCTTCCACTGTGCCAACTGCTCATCTGCGGCCTGACCACTGCGAATACGGTCCAAAAGGGAAGACTGAATGGTCAAGGTAGATAGACGAGGAACTCTACCTCGAGGGTAAGTCTCAAGATCAAACCTCTGCATCTCAATCTGAAGAGGTTTCTGCATCGTCAAATGAGCCATCACTGCGACTTTTCTGCTCAAAGCATCCGCAACTACATTAGCTTTACCCGGGTGGTAGCTAATGTCACAATCGTAGTCTTTCACAAGCTCCAACCAACGCCTCTGACGCATGTTCAGCTCCTTCTGCGTAAAGAAATACTTGAGGCTCTTGTGGTCGGTAAAGATCTGACATTTCTCTCCATACAGATAGTGCCTCCAAATCTTCAAAGCAAAAACTACGGCCGCTAACTCCAGATCATGGGTAGGGTAATTCTTCTCATGGATTTTCAGCTGTCGAGAAGCATACGCTATCACTCTCCCATGCTGCATCAAAACTACACCTAAACCAAGCTTCGAAGCATCGGTATAAAGGACAAACTCACCAGATCCTGACGGTACAGCCAAAATGGGTGCTGAGATAAGAGCTTGCTTCAAAGTATCGAAGCTCTTCTGACACTCCTCGCTCCACACAAACTTCACATTTTTCTTGGTCAGTGCTGTGAGTGGAACGGCAATGGATGAGAATCCCTGAATGAACTTCTTGTAATATCCTGCCAACTCAAGAAAACTGCGGATCTCGGATGCATTCTGAGGCACAACCCAATCTCTGACTGCTGCAACTTTTGCTGGGTCTACCTCAATACCACTGCTAGAAACAATGTGGCCTAAGAACGCCACCTTCTCTAACCAGAATTCGCATTTACTGAACTTTGCGAATAATTTGTTCTTCTGCAATGTCTGCAACACTGTGGTCAGATGTCTACTGTGCTCCTCCGACTCTTGGAGTAGACGAGAATGTCATCTATGAACACTATCACAAACTGGTCCTGATACGGCTGGAATACGCGATTCATGAGATCCATGAAGATCGCTGGCGCATTCGTCAGTCCGAACGGCATCACATGGAACTCATAGTGGCCATAACGAGTCCTGAAAGCTGTCTTCGAAACATCAGCATCTCTCACCCTCAACTGGTGATAACCGGAACGCAGATCTATCTTGGAGAAAATCGAAGCTCCCTGCAACTGGTCAAACAGATCCTCAATCCTCGGCAATGGGTATTTATTCTTCACTGTAACCCTGTTCAGCTCCCTGTAGTCAATACAAAGCCTCATCGAGCCATCCTTCTTCTTCACAAATAAGACTGGCGCGCCCCATGGAGAAAAGCTCGGGCGAATGAACTCCTTGTCGAGAAGTTCCCGAATCTGCTTCTTAAGCTCTGCCATCTCTGTCGGTGCTAATCGGTACGGCGCTTTGGATATCGGAGCCGTACCTGGCGTAAGCTCAATGGAAAACTCCACCTCTCTCTCGGGGTGGCATACCAGAGACGTCTTCGGGAAAAACGTCTAAGAAATCTCTGACAATCGGAACATCTGGGGCTGACTGGCTGGGTTCCTCGGGGACAGATAAAAAGGTCGCTAGAAATGCCCGACACCCTCTATGCATGAGTTTTCCTGGCCTGAACATAAGGAATAATGCGCGGGTAAAGGAAAGTACCTTCCGGCTCAAAGAAGAACTGCTCCATTCCAGGCGGTCGGACAAGAACGGATCTCCGCTGGAAGTCTATCAACACTTTGTTCCTCAATAGCCAGTCCATCCCTAGGATGATGTAAAATTCCGGCATCGGTAGCACAATCAGATCCGCATAAACAAGATTACCGTGCTCTCAAGGTCTATATCTCGTATACCGTTGGTAGCTGCCATCCTTCCTCGCCTGACGGCAACACTACGGAAAGGCTGTATCTAGCCCAATGGTCTGGATCTTGAGAAAGTTTGCAAAGACCGCCGAAATAAACGAGTGAGTGGGCCCCTGAATCTATCAAGGCCTTTGGTAGCTGAGCCGGCTATGAAAATTCTCCCTGTCACCAACATAGTCTCCGGGTTGTTTCCGCTGCATGAGAGCAAAAAACTCTGCCTTGGTAGGCAGATTCCTCTGAGGCACTGCAGCAACATGTGGTCTGGACTGCCACACTTAAAACACTTTCCTGAGCCAGCCATGCATGCTCCAGGATGGCGACGTGAGCACCTGGGACAGACGGGTGCTCCTGAGTCCTCGGGGCTGGGCGTCCCCGCTGCTGCTCTGCTGCTGCCTGCTGGCCTCGGTTCCTGGGCGGTCCATGAAAAGGCCTCTTATTTGCTGATGCTGATGAGGAGGAGGGCGGTGGTACCTGGGCTGGGCGCTTGCCCTGGCGATCCCTCTCGATATCCCGCAGATCCTGCTCTGCGGCTAGGCCTTGGAGACGCAATCTCATAAGTAGCAGGGTCAGATACCCTAACATCCCGGCGCAAGATCGGCCGTAACCCACCAGGAATGCATCAACTTGGCTCTGGCATCATTCGCTATCAGGGGCACAAAGTGACAGCCCTCTCGAACTTACGGATAAACTCCGTAACCGTCATATCCCTTGCCTTAGACTCATAAACTCGGTGGTCGACTGGTGCGAACTTCCTCCGCAAAATACTTGAGTAGAAAACCTCCGTAAAGGGTGTCCATGAAAGTGTAGCCAAGGTCAAGGCTACCGAAGCTCCTTCCACCATAAGCGGGCGTCTCCAGTGAACAGGTAGGTGGCAACATCGGACTCGGGTCCTCGTCCCCCAGCTCCATAAACTCAAAGATGACCTCGAGGGATTTGGATCCATCCCTCGGCAACCATGGGGACAGATGTCCCAGAGAATTCCTTCGGGCGCATCTTCATGAATCGCTCATCAACAGCCATCGGGGCCCTGTCGGCCCTGGCTGCGGCATTCTGCTGATACGACTGCGGCATTGGTCCCCCGCAAACTGTGCGAAAGACTGTGCCATCCCAGCTAACATCTGGGCACTCATGTCCGGTGGGGGTGGTGGAGGAGGTGGTAGGTCTCCCTCCAGTCTACGCTCCTCCCTGTCCTCTCGGCGAGGCTCCTCCTCTCTTTGCGCTCTAAAATGCGTC